>NC_083278.1:43834556-44041336 GCF_963506605.1 Zootoca vivipara | reverse complement strand
GAATTTTTTTCGCCCAATGCATTCCTATGGGATTCGACTTACAATTTTTTTCGACTTACAAATGTGTGTTCGGAACGCATTAAATTTGTAAGTAGAGGTACCACTGTATATCCACTACTGGTTCTGTGCTAGTGGGGGCAAAACCTTCCATGTGCATAGGGCACCCAATTTCATTACTCTCCCACCTGCCCCACTTCAGCTTTCCTTGGCATATTCTGTACTGTTCCCGAAGGTTCCCAACCCTCAGGTGCTGTGGCTTTTTTAGTGGGGAGCAGCAGGAGATGCCCCACCCTGCACAAGAAAAAGCATTTTCTAGTTGCAATTTATTTTGCAATTTTATTGGCTGCCTTTTCTGCACTATAGTTCAGTGTCTTGATTGCTTAGTTTTAAATTTACTTTGTCACTGGGTTTTTTTTAAGCAAACTATTTTAATAGCTGAAGGTTAGGCTATACTTTTTGTGAATGAAAGGCTAAAATGAATCTGATTAAAAGTTAGCAGAACATGTCAAATAATGTTCACTTCTAGAATAAATGGGGGGATTCTGAAATGTGTGTGTGTGTTTTCGCTTAGAGAGAGGGAGGGAGGGAGAGGGAAATGTAACATTGAATACTGTAAAATGCTTTTGCAGAAATCTTATACCCACATCAACTACATTAATAAAAATTTCACCCATCATTCAATAAGATATATATTGCTTCGGTAGTTACTTAAAAAGCACCTACAGAATTTAACTGTATATGTAGGCAATGAATAAGTAAATTTAAGTCTATAAAACTCAACTTCTTTTTTATTAAAGTTATCTTACATTACCTTCAGTACTGCAATTCTAGTGCAGTATAGAAGACAGAAAGAAATTAAGATCCCAAGCCAGTGACCTTTTTAACATGAAAATAAAATCCTATATACTTCTAAGTTGATGCAATCAGATTATACCATCTGGTTAGGATACAGTCTATGAAACAGTAAAGTGAGAAAATTCAATAAACTCATATCCTCTCCAGGCAATTCTATATTTTTTCAGACTGTCATGAGAACTTTCTACGTGTATTTGTATGAAATAAACTTATCATATTGATTTCAAACAGGAAAGCCTATATTTTATTTATCATTTGCACTGCAAAGATTTTTTTTACAGCCATCGAGCTAGTAATTATAAATGAAAATTATAAAGAATTATTATTTGTATTCAAACCCTAGCTGATTGATATATGCAGAGCAGAAATCATTTCATAAAATGAATATTTATTTTAAAAGCTTCTTTCAGTGGGTGGGAGAGAATGTTGCATTATCAGTTTAAATAAGGAATTTTGAATAATACTTTAAAGTTTCTTAAGCAAATGTGGATACGGTAACCTTACAAAATGTTAAGCCTTCCAACATTTCATGGAAGCAGATAAGGATACTCTTGTACATCTGTGGCTGGTCATGGTACCATGAGGACGATGTGGCAGCCTGTTGTATGGCTTACAGGAGAGTGATAGAACCAATACAATCCAGACACAAATGTGTCACATCTTTTAATTTCACTGAGGGTTGCAGGTCTCCTCAAAAGTTCGCTTCTCAGACTGGGCAAACTCAGATGAGCACACCATTGATTTAATGGTTCAAAGGCTGAACCAAGGAATACACATACTCTGCATTTGTTCTGATTTTACAACTAACAAAATACAATGGTACCTCTGGTTACGAACTTAATTCAATCCGGAGGTCCGTTCTTAACCTGAAACCGTTCTTAACCTGAGGTACCACTTTAGCTAATGGGGCCTCCCACTGCTGCTGCGCCGCCACTGCATTATTTCTGTTCTCATCCTGAGGTAAAGTTCTTAACCCGAGGTACTACTTCTGGGTTAGCAGAGTCTGTTTGTAACCGGAGGTACCAATATATGCTTCTTGCTCATTTGTAGTGACTGTGTTAGTATTCCACAACAATTACATTCCTTAGTTACTACTTCAGATTAGTTCCACATTAGTTACATTCCTTAGTTACTACCTCAGATTGTTTCCCCCATTCTCTTACCACAAGTCTTCAGCAGCAAATATTATTTTAACATAGGCTATGATCAAAAGGGCTAAATACAATATTTCCACCTTTTCCGTGAAGTAGTTCTTCTTTTCTTTCTTTATTAAATTTGTGACATCCAGATGCAGGAAGCTGCTTCTGAAAATTTGAGGCGTCCACAAAATGGCATCAGGTGCAGTGTCATCTCTATGTTTTGAAAGAGGCCTTTGGATAAGATGTCCTTAGTGGGACCTTCTCTCTGAGTCAGCCAGCCTTCCTCTTTGTCCCTGTCACCACTGTCCATTCACTTGACCGCTCTTCCAAGGCCCAATACACTTGCAGAAGGCAAATGTAGAATGCTCTAATCCTCCGCTTGTGTGCTTGGAGAGGGTATGCTGCGCAAAAATGGTAGTCACACACACTCTTGCAGCTTTGTCTGTTTCTTGGTATGGTCGGGAGCACCAGACCGAAATGCATGGACAAAGCAATTCCATGTGCCCATGAATATGTAACAGTGCTGCTAGCCTGGTGATTACCACTGAATTGATCATTTTAGTCTACAACTGAAATGGAAAGAGAAAATACTGATGATCCATACCTTCTCCAAGCATGGCAGGTAGGTGGAAGGTGTGGTTTCACTAAGATCAGTGGAATTACAGCAGTGATATGTTTGTTTAGTCGTTTAGTCGTGTCCGACTCTTCGTGACCCCATGGACCATAGCACGCCAGGCACTCCTGTCTTGCACTGCCTCCCGCAGTTTGGTCAAACTCATGTTTGTAGCTTCAAGAACACTGTCCAACTATCTCGTCCTCTGTCATCCCCTTCTCCTTGTGCCCTCCATCTTTCCCAACATCAGGGTCTTTTCCAGGGAGTCTTCTCTTCTCATGAGGTGGCCAAAGTATTGGAGCCTCAGCTTCAGGATCTGTCCTTCCAGTGAGCACTCAGGGCTGATTTCCTTTAGAATGGATAGGTTTGATCTTCTTGCAGTCCATGGGACTCTCAACAGTCTCCTCCAGCACCATAATTCAAAAGCATCAATTCTTCGGTGATCAGCCTTCTTTATGGTCCAGCTCTCACTTCCATACACCACTACTGGGAAAACCATAGCTTTAACTATATGGACCTTTGTCAGCAAGGTGATGTCACTCCTTCGTTGATCACTCCCTTGTTGTGGAGAAGGGGCTTGATAACTCAGAGAAGCTATGAGCTATGCCGTGCAGGGCCACCCAAGATGGACAGGTCTTGGTGGAGAGTTTTGACTAAACGTGATTCACCTGGAGCAGGAACTGGCAAGCCACTCCAGTATCCCTGCCAAGAAAATTCCATGGACCAGTGATATGTCATGCCACAATTTCTACCAGGAAACTGCTCATCTAGAGGAAACTGGGTTTTCAAGACCTGTTGCCGCACAAACCATATTAATTCACATTGTAAGGTAGCCAGGCCTCACATATTAAGTCCAATCCTCATGCAAGTCAGTGAAAAATATTATTCCAGTATGTAGCTATACATGTCTTATTGGTTAATCTATACACTCTCTTCCTTCCTAGTTACTAAATCTACTATGCTAACAGATTGTGATATATGTATTTATGGCCATATCCTGGAATGCTAGAAAATTAAAAAGAAATGAAGCTGTAAATGAAAAGGCTGCTATGGATGGATCTCTCAGAAGTGATATATGTGATGGAAGTGATTAGCTTTAACTGATCTTCTTAAAGAACGTGGACGAATAATTCATTATAATGGCCCAGAAGTGCAATTAGTGAACTATAGTGTGGATGGCACGGCTGTTCATAGATCTGCCCATAAGAGTAATTATATTTTGAAAAGTACTTAGTGAAAAATTGATTGAATGGCTCTTATGGGCATAGATGATAGAGATAAAAATATGTAAACAAAAATTGCCATTAATATGTTGTATGTCCAATTTAGATTTTGTTTGATGGAGAGTTTCAGTGAGGACTAATGGTATTTTTGTTGAGTTGTGATTAATCTGGCCTGCTTGGCATAGATACTGCCATTTTTTTTGCAGTTCCCAAAATTCCGTTTTGACAGTTTCTAAGTGCTTCGTCCATCAGTCACCTAGGCAACACCTTCAGAAGGGGGTCACCTAGCCATTCTGTTCCAGTTTCAATACTACTAAATGCTTTCTCAGCCGGAAAAAAAGAAAAGAATGCAGTTACCCACTCTAATTTACGATGTCATTCCTGATTTGACCAGCTGTAATTGGCTTAGAGTTCTGGAGACAATGAAAGTAAGCTTGTACTCTGGAACTAGGGTTTCCAGAGACAGTAATTTCTTTCCTCCTTCTACCTGAGGACATGGCTTCGCAGCAGCTGTTCTGGTCAAGAGACCAAAATGAGGGAATGGAGTCTTTGGGCTATAAAGCAGTATCTGGTGGTAATTTCTAAAATGAGCTGTTTAAGAGGTGGGGGAAGTCCTGGATCTGCTAGATCCAAAGCATCTTTCTTCCTCTGATGGACACAACACTTCCCTATTACCTTTACCAGCATGGACCTGGTGTAGTTAATTCCCCCTCCTCCCAGGGGCTAGGGGGATTTTAAAAGATGCAGACCCACAAGCACCTACTCCAGAGAAGAGAGAGAGAGAGAGAGAGAGAGAGAGAGAGAGAGAGAGAGAGAGAGAGAGAGATGATGAAGGGACACCGCCGGCCATGATCCGTGTGAACCATCAGAGCTTTGCTAATGGTGGACGATCCACCACTTCATTCCCATCATTTAGGATTGCTCATATTTCAGGAACCATTTGTGAAAAAAGAAGCTATTATGGATGGATCCTGGGGCTTAATTAAAATACCCTGGTGCCGTCACTCTAATGTCTCATTCCCAGTTGTTTGCATTCCCCCTTTTCCCCTTTGTCGTCTCCTTCACAGCTTTAATTTCTTCTTTTATCTCTACTCTGCTTCCTTTCTATTGATTCTGTTTCTCTTATTTTATTATCTACCATTTCCCTCTTATCTTTTGCCTCCCTTCTTTCCCACTGCATTTCTTTTTATCCTGTCAAACCAAACCTAGTTTCTCTCATTCTGCTTCTTTCAGAAGCCATCCAGACAAAACTTTCTTGTCCGCTATCTTCACTATCAACTCTTAAGGTTTATTCCTCTTTACAACCTATTTTGCCTTCTCCTTGCAATCACATCTAATGATGGTCTGCCCTTCTTCCATCAGGAAATGCATAGCCTTATTAGTTCCATACTGCTAGGAAACCAGAGATTTCAGGGCATGTAAAGGTCTTCCTAGATGGCACAAGTGATGTGTTAGAATGTGGGGTGTGATGAAGAGCAGGGGTCAGCAACCTTTTCCAGCCATGGGCCGGTCCACCGTGCCTCAGACCATGTGGTGGACTGGACTATATTGGGGGAGGGGGAATGAGCAAATTCCTATACCCCACTGTCAATTAAGTCTTATTTTGCAGGTTAACTTCTTCTCCACAGGTACACAGGCACTGCTACGTCAAGGTCGCTGTTGAAGGGCCAGAAAGGAATTTTCCTGCATTGGCAAGTTTTGTCTTTCCTGTAGCAAAATGTCACAACTTTGGCGGTTTCAGGCCTTGGGCGGAATACTTTACTCTGTCTTCCTAAATGGGGGGGGGGGGTGAAGCGGTGCCCCACGTCCCCTTTGCGGTGGTGATACCAGGGTCCCCCATTAAAGGGGTCTTGAGGGGAGGCATTGGCCATACGCCGAGAGGTTGTCATTGCTCTCCCCTCCAGCAGCGGCGGAGGGGAGGGCGGCTCTCTGCTTGAACATATGTTCTCCAGAGCCAGCCCAATCCCCACACATTCTGGATAACCCTGAAGTCTCCCAGATCCCCGTCTGGGGACCGGGAAGGATAAACACTCAATGCCTGAGGCAAGGTCCCCCTACATCTGAATCTTAATAAAGTTGTGGCCAATTTTAATCCCATAGCAAGTTGTCTTGAGTCATTATTCTACTCGGGGGTCACCTGTGGTTTGGGGGACTCCGCCTGTCCACGCAATCCAGGAATGTAGGGTAGTTTAAAGTGAAGAAGCAGTAGGCAGGGATTGAGAGCATGTGCCCTTTCAATACAAGATCCCCAGATTGTTTGGAAGATGTCTAGTATGAAGCCAAATGATTTTGTCTTCTGTTTCTATGGTCTCTGAGATCAACCGCACTCTTAATGACAGCACCTGGGTACTTGGTTCAGGCTGCAGGAAGACTGAGATGTTCTCAATGGTTTCCCCTCACCCAGTCATAGCTGCCAAGTTATCCCTTTTTTTAAGGGATTTTCCCTTATGCTGAATAGGCTTCCTCGCGAGAAAAGGGAAAACTTGGCAGCTATGCACCCAGTACTCTGTGTGCTAAAAAAGAAGGAAGGAAGGAAACTAGACTCTGTTATGCCCTATGGTGCTGCATCAGTAACAGGGCTGAATCAGTCTTAAGATCTCAGTAAAAATGCATAGGACTAATGGTGATAAATTATAGTTACAAATATTAAACCAATGCCTTGAATACACCATCCCTTATATAACTAAGATGAAAGTACTCTTACTCAAAATTACTGCAGCTTTTAAAAATTAATTTGAGACATCCTAATATATTCTTGTTTTGTGCTTTTTATATGTTGGGGAGGATAACAAACAAATTTTCAACATCAAGTTTGCATTAACTAGCTAAAGCGTTCTCTTCAGCCACCTACAAATGTGTTTGGTAAATTAATTTGCTTAACTAGATTATTTAATCCTTAAACACACACGCTGCCCAAGTCGTCGTTTAACATGCATGATTCTAAAGGTGTCTCGTGAACAAATGTGACATATGAAAAGGCGGAAGATTGATCAAGATGAAAATTAATGTTTGTACCAGTGGCAAAATCTTTCAATTTTAGACCCATAGGAGCCCTGGTACAAATTAATTGTTTCTGTGATTCTAAGATCTTCATCAATCAGATGTAAATTACAACATGCATGATTGGCTGGCTTTCCCGTTCTTAAGTCCCTGTAGAGACTCATTGGCTGCCAGCTGGTACAGAAGCTCAACTAAATAGTTGCCTGCCTGACACTGCCTGGGGAATCAGATCTGAAACCCATAGGAGAGGGTATTCACTGTAAAGTAAGAACTAAGGGCTAATTAATTCAGGGCGGTTCAGCAGCATCAGCACCCTTTAGGTCCCAGGGGTGCAGAGAGAACCACGGCATTTGGTACAAGTTCCTTATGTATCTCCACCTTCCCACAGAGAGATATAAGCTCTCACAAAATACCATTTTCGGCTATACCTAGAACCAAAATGTAACAAATGCCACTATTTCTTCTTCTTCTTTTTTAAAAAATCCATTTTATAACTAAAAAAAAATCCTAATTAGCATGAGTAATAGGATCATAGCTTGGCTTGCTTCTGTAAATAAAACTATGCTTTGAAGACGGCTTTCTTTTTGAAAAGAAAAAAAAGACTAGTGTTAAGAGATTTTTGCTAGCATCCCAAGCTAGTTTGTAAAAGAAATGTGGCCCAAGCTATCATCATAATTAATTTATTGTAATATAGCTGCTTGGCATTATACAAATTCAGCTGTATATCAAAGAAACAAAGCACATGGACAAAACCTCGCAAATTATTGCAAACAAAACACTTAAAATATCAAATCACAACACAAGAAGAAAGTCAGGATCTTTATGGTAGTCAATAGGATTTTCATAAATCCTAGTGCATACTAGTAATGCCTGGAAAACAATTTTTTTCTGTTCTAAACATAGCATACTAACCAGTTCCAAAATTCATATCAAGCTAAATGGTAAAAAGCACAAGGGTCAGAGAGGGAAGGTGGTGGTTTTTTGGTTTTGTTTTGGCTGGTATTCAAGCATCTGTGTTTGTATCTTGCAAGAGTCTACGGATGGCTTGAACACCAGCCAATTTCTCTCTCTCTCTCCCTTAATCTAGGATAATGAAGAGTTCTGCAGAAGCTAAAAGCTCACACACTATTTTGGTTGGCCTAATAAAGGTAACGCCCTTAAAAGATTTTGGAATTTTTTTCATGGGGCCAAATTGGTGTTGCAATACTTACCAGTGCCTTTATGCAGGAACAGCAACTTATGTCAGGAAGGTAGTCTTTGCAAGCTAACAGTGGTATTAAATTAAAAATGCCCCACACAGAGCAGTCCAAGGATTCTAAAAACAGGTTCAGTTACTTCTATCACATTTACAACCCAATCCTATGCATGCTTACAAGGATGAAAGTCCCCTAAGGATTACAGTCTTAATTAAAACTGTGTGTGTGCCTTTTAATTGGACCACATTGCTTCAATAAACCTTATTAATCAATGTATATATTAACTTTCAGCTCTTGATCACTAGTCGCAGCTACCAAACCTTGTTATTTTAGAATACAGTGCAGTCCCTCCCATCATCCAGTTAGTTATTTGAAATGCCCAACTGTTCAGATAGCAGATTGTCAAGTTAATCTGCTATACATTTCTATGTTAAAAAAAACTCTGAATATTCCAAATCACACTCTTGTATCAGAGTGAGCATGTCTACAACACTGGACCCAAAGCAAAGCCCTAGAGCGGATAAAGGAGCGAGCTTCTGATCAGGAATTACCTTTGTTGGATAGTCACATTGAGGACAAGATGATAGAGGGGAGGCTCTGTCCTAAAATATACTGGTCACTCCATCCTGAAACAGATTTACTAACACAACCACAACTACTCTGGTTTTACAACTGGGGCATTTAACCTCTAAGCTGATAAAGTTTGGCCATCATTGAGTTGTTGCTGTTGTTTTAAAAAAGGAAATAGGCCCAAATCCTGGAAACATTTCAGAATGAGCAAAAGTTGCTGCTTACTATGACATTGGGGGGGAGGTGATTATAAGGTCACAGCTGTACCCTTTTGCTGGTGTGTCAGCTGAGTCACATTCTGCCATTATCAGAAATTGGAAATAGGTTCTGAAGAAGTGTGCATGCACATGGAAGCTCATACCAAAATAAAAACTTAGTTGGTCTTTAAGGTGCTACTGAAGGAATTGTTTTATTTTGGAAATAGGTTCAATGAGTTATAGTTAGAAAGTGATTCCACAGACTGATTTGAAACTGCAGTTTAGGAGAGATAAGGTTAAGGATGGTCCATGCTCAGTTGGAGTAGAAATGAGAGACATTGAAAGGTGGTATCCATTTTTCTTCCATAGACTTTGCATGGGAGCTTTTCAGACAATGGTTTCTTCAGTGTCTTTCAAGAAACAGTTCCCCCTGCCATTTATTAGGTCAATGTCTAGCATGTGCCATTGTCCATTATTAGTGTAAATGTATTTGTAGGGGATATATATATATATATATATATATATATATATATAATGCATTTTTGTGGCCAGTGTCACAAAAAATGCATAAGGGTGTCTTCTGCACATGCTCAGTACCTGTTGTGGGAGTTTAAGTGGAGCGGGTGGTTGTTATGGCATATTGGATGGGCTGAGAATAAGTGTCAGACGGAGAGGATCAGCTGGGAAGTGAGTCAGAGTGTGGCTGTGTAAGGAACGTAAAAGGATGGGACCAGAGAGAGAGATGAAAATACAGAACAGGCCTTAGCCTGGAAGAATTTTCATTCCAGATATTAATGCCTTTCTAAATGGTGTGCGATTTCTTTTTAATGAGGATATTTCTTAATTTCTTTCTCCATATGTTGTCGTATCCTGGAAACATGTGGTATAATGATTAGAGGGTTGGATTAGGAGGACCTGGGAGACTAGGGTTCAAATTCCCACTCGGTCATGAAGCTCGCTGGGTGACCTTGGGCTGGTCAATGCCACTCAGCCTAACCTACCTCATAGAGTTGTTGTGAGGATAAAATGGGATGGGGAGTTAGAGAAAGATGTTAACACTTTGAGCTCCTTGGAGAAAAAGTGGGATATAAATGTAATAAATACTATTTGTTTGTTTCCTGCTCCTGTGATAAGTCCTTCGGATGGGAGTCACCTGCCACTATTCTCCAAATTATGTCCTACTTCATATAGATTATTTCTCACTCCCCACTTCTATGCTCACTGCTGCTGAGTTGCTTCCACCACTCCCGGTATCCTCAGGCTGGGACTTCCAAATCTTGTGGCTTCTTTTCATACAGGGTATATTGGCCACTGCCCCTCAGGGAGTCAGGATGAGGAAGAAGTTCTCATTATGGAGATGGTTGGGTGCCTCCTCAAACCATTTAGGTGAAATACCGTACTGTCCATACAGCAAATAAAATAGCATCTAAAATAATTTCCATAAAGGTTCCATTACAGACATTGTTCCAAATTGTGCATGCATAAGCTTTCTGTTGGAAAATGGGAGGAAAACTGTTTTTTTGTAAATTAAGGTACAAAGAAGTCTGTTGCAGTTGCTGCTCCCTTATACTTTCAATTTCCTTCCTCTCCCTGATTTCTATCATCTTGCTTACAGAAACGTATTGTTTCCACTTGGGAGCAAGGCTTAGAACTGCAGTCAGGATTTCAATTCTTGTTAAGGTCTTTGGATCAAAGGTCTGGGCATAAAGACACTATTCTTTAAAGACAATTTCTGCTGAGCCACAAAGGTGGTGAATGAGCTATAGAAACTGAAGGCACACTTCTTTTTCTTCTTTTTTGCTGCTTCATACAGTGATTACAGTATATTTTCCCCATAGCATTTATTTAGACCATGCCTCTGTGTGTGTTAAAGGTGCTCCTCTATCCCCATTTTTAGTGATTTTATATTATTATTGAGAACATCTTCATTTCCTTTCATTCCCTTGATGGCTGCTTCCTTCCCACCCACCCTACTTCTTCTTCTTCACCATCATCTTGTTTTTGCTGCCTTCACCCTCTTTTGGTTGTAATTGCAATTCAATATGATTGGCTGTGGCACACTCACTTGATGACATCACAGCACTGTGAATGGCCTGATAAATAAAATTACGAGGTTGCCACAACCAATCAGACTGAATGGCAGAGAAGGCAAATAATAATGAGGGGAAAGCTACGCAGAAGAAGTGGGCAAGAAAGCAAAAAGGTGCTGAAAGCACTAGAACTCTTTATTTATCTGCCCTGTTTTATCAGACTGAAAAACTTTAATACTCAGGATTTCAGAGAAAGAAATAACCGTGTGGGATTTTGACATCACAGCACCATATATAGAAAAATACTGCTATAAATTATTTCCCTCTATTCTCATTTCAAAGGATTGGGGTGTGCATAAGTGGGAGTATGGGGGCGGAGAGACACAGGAGGGAAGAAGTTGATGGGCATTTATTCAACTAACATAAGAACTCTGTGATTATTCTCACAGGCATCAAGATAGTGGCCCGTAGAAAACAATATCTGGAAGGCAGGGGTGGGCAGATACGTCAATTTTGGTTTCCCTCAGTTTGAAGTTTGGATTTCCAGATTTCAAAACAAGTTTGTTAATATTATTATTCCAAATAATCCTCATGAAAATTCAGCAGCACTTTAGCACAGATTTCTCCTAATGCACATTTTTCTGTATGTAATATATTCCTAAAATATGCAGGAAAGGAGAAAAGGCGGGGTGTATATTTAATATAATAAAATGTGACTTCTCGATTCTTTCGCTGTGTTTTGCAACAGCCCATCATAACTTCAGTCATTAAGCTTGAAAAACCAGGGTGGACTCAACACCGGGACTACTCAGTGTAATTATGTGATGTGAAGTCTAAGGCTGTGGGCATTCCTATATGTACATTGTTATCAGGGGAGCATGTCCAATTGAACTCATGGGGCTTACTTTTGAGTAGACATGCATTGGGTTGCACTGTAAATAGGCTATCTTTTCCCATGAGTCAAGACAGGCTTTGCCTTTAACTCACAAAAAATATTGGTGATAGTAAGTTTACCCTATGCACTGTTCATATGAAGCATATGGTGCTACAACCAACAGTACAGATTGAGGGGAAATTCTGTTCCAGTTTTTACTGCCCCTTTCCCACTACTTAATTAAAAAAAAAATCAGAGCACTCTCTACAGAGTAAGTTTCAACCACAGCCTTTAAATTAACAGGAATGGGCTATTCACATTAAGCTCTTACTGTTTGAGGGCCAAAAGGTCACTAGCGGTGAATGTGATTTAAAATGTGCAACCTGGGATAGAGAAACCACACATATCATTTGATGTGTGAAATGACCACAAGCCCTTTTAACACTTATCTCCTAGTGTGCAGTAATATCTACTGTAATGCTCAGTTCCTGATTACAGTTCTATAGAGCATATTTCACTACAGATAGAATCTAAGTAGGGACCCTCTTCTGTACATATTCTTCATACTCTACCCTCTCTTTTGCTAGAGGCTCTGTATTAGAATGCAGCAATGCTATTTCACTCTCTCAGGTGACTCGGAATATAGTAATAGGTAACAACATTATTCAGTTTACCTCTTTCATTTTTTTTAAAAAAAAAGGTGTTCAAAATGATTCAGGTTTCTTAAGATTAAAACATAGGGACGTGTTTTCTACCTATATGCAAAATTATAACTTGACCCTCCTAAGCTGAAAAGGCACGTTTAAGAAGTTACTTACGAAGTGGAAGGCAGATTTTATAATTTATGGTTCACAGGACTCAGCAATTTTGTATTATATAGAAATTTAATCAGTATTGCCGGAGTTGCAGATACAGCACGGTAGGAGGTACTTCTGACATTTCATGGAGAAGTAAGCAAGATGAGGTACAGTATGTGTGCATAATTCAGTAAGGTGGAGTGTTTTTGTTAAATCACTGACTCTGGGAGAACTACCAACCAATGTGGAACATGACACCTGCACCGCATTTAAAGAAAAAGGGGACCAAATACTCTGCTCATAGTTATACCAGTAGCTCAAATAAAAATACGGATAACAGATAAAATAATATGTGTATTGTGTCTGCAGTGAAGGCTACAAGTGCGTATTATTTGCCACTTACTACAGTCATACCTCATGTTACGTTTGCTTCATGTTACATCTTTTCAGGTTGCATCCTACAGCAACCCAGAAGTACCGGAAGGGGTTACTTCCAGTTTTAGCCACTTGTGTATGTGCAGTAGCGCTAAAACTCACTTTGCACATGCGCAGAAGCGCCAGATCGCACCGCACACCTGCACAGATACGACGCTTCAGGTTGTGGGCTTTTCATGTTGCAAACGGGCCTCCAGAACAGATCCCATTCGCAACCAGAGGTATTTCCTTTAAAATGTACTAAAAGGGTCAGGAAAATCACAGCACTGATTTAAAGGGGAAATAAAACACACATCCTTTACAACAGACAATAGCATATGAAATGCTTGTTACCCACAGCTCTTTCAGATTAGGGTAGTATGTATTCTCTCATCCATTGTACCATTGTGATATGGTGCTACAGTATGCCAGCATTTAAAAAATTGACAATTTTAGGAGAACGTTGGTTTAGGCCCTACCACCCAGTGCCTCTTATTTACTTGTTGTTGTTTAGTCGTTTAGTCATGTCCGACTCTTCGTGACCCCATGGACCATAGCACGCCAGGCACTCCTGTCTTGCACTGCCTCCCGCAGTTTGGTCAAACTCATGTTCGTAGCTTCGAGAACACTGTCCAACCATCTTGTCCTCTGTCGTCCTAGTGCCCTCAATCTTTCCCAACATCAGGGTCTTTTCCAAGGATTCTTCTCTTCTCATGAGGTGGCCAAATTATTGGAGCCTCAGCTCCAATATTTATTTACTTATTGACAGTCTATTACAATGTCATCATCTGGACTCACAGGAACAAGGCTTGTCAGACCACAAACCAATAATGTCTTTCATCCCACCATTAATCTAAGCCTGGAACAGCCATGTGATCAAGAGCTTATTTACCTGCACATCTTCTAAAATGATATACAGTATTCCATTGACCATCAGCAATGTATTTCTGCTATTTACATAGGCCAAACATGTCATTAGAGAAGAGTAACACTCAGAAACAACTGGGGGAAGTCATCAACATAAAAGGATTCAAATTTCAATTAAAGAGAATGCATTGATCTGGAATTCATTGGCAACATTGATAGTGAGGAGCCGGTCAACAAATTCTAGGCTTGTGTGAAGACCCCAGCCCACCCAGAGCAACCAGATTCAGACTCTCATAGATGGGACAGCCCAATCCATTGAAGGACAATGCAGACCCCGGGACCATGGTGAGGCCTAAGTCCAGCAGATCAAGGACTCTTGAGTATGAGTTCCCCACGTCAGGACCTCCAAATCAATGCCCACAGAGACTGCACCCCCACTTCCCCAATGAACTGGCCTTTTTCATGCCAGGCACCTATGGCTCCGTGCCAACTTGGCAACGTGCATGGAAGGACTCAGAATGAAAAAGTACAAGGCTCTAAGCCTCTACATTTCAGTTTTTCAAGCAAGGAAACTGACTAGTAGCTCACCTTCAACTTTCATTGGAGAAAGTTGGTCACTTGGAATTACCTTTGGTGCCGCAACAACTGGATAGCCTGCCTAGCTGCCTTGCTCCATTATACCCCATGGGTTTTGAGTCAAGACCAGGACATTTGCTCCAACCCATAGGCACAGAACAAATTCTTTATCAGCCTGACAGGCTATGTGAGCATCTGAAAATGCTGACTAGCTGTGTCCTTCGGGGGAAGTACTCAATACTACACCAACCTCAATGTCCCATGAGAAAAGTTTCCAGGGAGCAAGGGCTTTTCCCTGGCCATATGGAATTCTGGTTTGAGGTCTTCCCTAATAACTGAGTCAAGTTTGGGTTCCTTATCAGTCTGCTGAATGAGAATGCTGCCAGGTGAGCCACACCAATTTGCTACAGTTGAACAGCCATGAAGGATCCATAACTGTAATGAAGAACACCTTTGATGACTGCCTGAAGGCAGAAATGACTATCACAGCCAATATGTGCAATACTCCTATGGTTGGATTCTTCATCATTAATATTTCATTTTTCATTCTCAATTACAGTAACATACCAGAACCAAGCACTACCACACGGATGTGCCCACAGCTTCTCTTTTTTTAAGGGATAATTTATCCCTACACTGATTCTGATAAGAAGATAGCTCAAAGGAGACGCCTTCCCAGCCTGCCTTTGGAGTATGCAAGCGCACACATGAAAGCATGCTGGTCATTGCAGTGACAGGAAGGCTTGTCCATATCCCCCTCCTTCCCATCTTTGTTCTTTCCTCCAGGGCATTGGTTTGCAAGATATTCCCAAGAGCCAGCAAGAGAAAAGAGGGAGGGAGGCAGAATAGAAATAGGCACCACTGGGTCCTATTCTGCGCTCTGCTCTTAGCAGAGTAGGCGACACCCTTACGATTAAGTTGATGCAGCTACCAACACTGTTGAAGAGATGTTGGTAACAGTACTATTTTTTTCCCAAGCCAGGCAGCAACATGCTGAACTACATAAGGCAAGTTAAACAATTTTGTGAAACTCGTGACAAAATCTCTAACTGGAATAGACACCTTTTCTGTTTACCATTGTAAGACTTGGGGTTTCTGTTTGGGTTTACATGACAGTATTCATCAGCAAACCTCCAAACTTCATCTGAATAAATAGAGCATGAAATCGCTTTCTCACCCTGCTTCTGTGCATCATACCTAACAACACTGAAACTTTGAGGGGGTGGGGTGGGGGGAGATGATGAAAAACACACACCCCACAACTGTTAAAGCAGTGCAAAAACAAATTGTCAGGTTATTTTCTCGAGTCGGCATCATTTTCTGGAAACGCATGCACACTTGTTTAGACCATTTACAAATGTGAGCATTTCTACTGCAATATTTGCTTTACCTTTACCCTTTATTTTCCCACAGGTTTTAAAGAAGCATCTGCTTCCAAGTTGTCACTGTATACTGTAATAGTGACTTTAATATTAGCGGATAAATATTTCAGTCTTCTCCAGACACATAGCCTGCTGTTAGCAGGAATCATCTCTGTATGTTTAAGGCCTGATTTAATAAAATCTCCATCTGTCTTCAGCAGAACAGAAGGCTGTGCAAAATTGTAATGGTCGCAGAGAGTCCACTGGGAGAGAGACGGTTTGTACAACCTTGTGTGGGCTTCTACAATAAGGAGGAGACACTGATATTGTTTTGGAGTTTGTTTTTGGTTTTACACTTGCTCTCCAACTTAAATATCACTTCAGTCTGTTAAAAGTGAAAGACATGCACTTATTTTTCTTTCCTTGACTCTACAATATTCCACATACAGGTTTCCTGATAGTGAACACCCATTATAAAATATGCAATGCAGCTTTCTCTATTTGCCCAAGAAATCAATCATAAAGTTTTTTTGGGGTGGGGTGGGGAAGCAGTAAATATTGGCAGGCCTCTTCATATGTTTGACACTTTCATGGTCACAGTTATATTATCTCAGTAAAATATACAATAAATAGATGGAAGAGATGATATGTTGCATTATAGGTTTCCGGATAACAAAAGTAACAGGCGGCTAGTCTATGTGTATTGTCATATTTTGTGAATAATCCCATATGCACAAATGGCGAGAAATGTTTAATTTCCTTTATTTAGTCTTCTACATTTTAATCACTTATTTTAATAAATTTATATACCCTGTCCTTACTCCCAAGGGGAGCCCAGAGCAGTTAACAAATATATAATGAACAATATTATATAAATGAAGACAGCAACACCTACTAAGTTATTAATCTTACCACTGTCACTAAACAAGTATAAGGAAGCAGTCCAAAAGACAACCACTTTGGGCCTGAACTAAATCAAACATAGGGCATCCATTGCAAATTCTGCCTATGGAATATACAGACTAGAAATTAAACAGACCAGTTTTGTAGTAAGCCACAACCACACGTGAACCACAAGAGTTGAAAGTGAGCAAAAGGCCAGGACTAAGGACCAGCAATCTTGCTGGGATATAAAACACCATCCTTGAGCATCTCGGAGTTGGAACAATCCAATTCCAGTTATGTCATTGAGTGGGATAAGTTAACCCAACAGAAAACAGAGGGAATGAAGGCAATAACTATAGGGAAATTGTTGTAATAATGGTCACTCAATGTATATAATGTACATTGTGGTCCAGAGTTACTAGCCTGGGAACATGGAGTAGATCAGATGTATAGAAGAAATCACTTGAAAAACATGGTGTACAATTAACCAGCCCCATATCAAAATCATAACTAGAGTGGTTGGACAGCGCAGTCACTCATCCCTTTACAGACTCAGCTCAAGGTCTACGTGTCCAGCAATGATTTGTTGTGTTGAACAATTATATCCAGTCTTCCCACATTCGCAAATGCAAAGGTGCAGCATGTCAGGCAGAATGTCATCAACATGAATGAGTTGAGATGCTATGCAAGTAAATGTGATTTCTAGTAGCATCAGAAAGCTTTATATTATCAAACCAACACATTAATGGAAAACGTCACAGCACTATGAAAGACAAAAACCTTGAATATTAAGCTTCCCTATTTCACAGAGAAGTGAGAGCAACTTAGCAATGGCCAAATTACAATTAGTGAAAACATAAACTTTGGGATTTAAAGAATGGATCATTAAACACAATTAATGCATTGCCCTGTAACACAATAACAGAAATAAGTGCAGCAGATGTAGCAAACTCAGAGCATAGTTGATAGCCAATCTAAATTCAGTCTACCAACACCTGTAAATGCAAGCAATATGTTTCTTTTAAACAAGGCCTGGAAAGCATCTCCCAGGATATCCCTAGGGACTGCATACTTTTTGAACTAATTAATCACTAGTTGCCACCAATGCTCCACTCCACTGCATATGAAGCAGACATGACTTGGTAGTTGAGTTGAAGGCGGGGGGGGGGGGAGAAGGGGCTACAAAGAAAACTGCTGAACTATCACCGTTTAAGAGCAATATAATTTGAACACAATATATATTAACTGAACAGTAAATTTGACATTAAAATGGATTGTACTTGAGTACGTATTTTTAAGACTATGGGGTTTGCAAGGATGCTTTCTATTGCTGAATTATTTTAAATGCCCAAGAACTGTAGCCCTTTTCCTGCTCTCGAACAATGCTGCACATGAATTTAGTTATTAGGAAATCATGGGTAAAAGAGATGCATGCATTTTGCATGTAGGTTCTTTTTCAAGGAGTTCACCACCACCACCTCCAGCCATCAATAACTCTTAATACTGACAGCTCAAATACAAAAATATGTTAAGGGAAAATGTCAATGTGAAGTATGTGGAAGCATGTATGTGAGTGAGAGGAAGAGAGAGACAGAGGTGCATGTGTGTTGGTGAGTGCATGTGTGCACTCTGTGAGCATGCCATGAGTGTGGTGTGGCAACCTTGCATATTTTCCTCCCTACAAGCGAATGTACCCCACTGTTATTAGATGACAACAGAATCAGTGTGTGAGAGAGTGGGCGGGTGGGTGGGTGGGTGGGTGGAATCAATATCCAGAATCAGGACCGGAAGGACATAGCTGAATTCCCATGTTAAGTATCAAAGGAGAGGGGAGCAGTAACGACTGTATTCTCGCTAATTTTATCCTATGTCACACCCCTATGTTTTTAATCATTTAAAACTCAATGCAATAAACAGCATTTATAAAATGTTTAACACAACTATTTTCATGATGCATTTATTTATTTATTTTATTGCCTTTTCATTTAAAAAAATCACCTGAAATTTAACGGAGAAGGGTGGAAGGGGCACAGGAGGAGGAAGAGGCATTTATCAATTTATCAATATATGGGTAAACCCAGGGGTCCTAAGGTCTAGAATTCCGGATGCAATAAATTGATAGGTCACTGTGCCATTTGGACTTGTGGGTTGCCATAGCATACCTCTGGGGACTGTCTAGGCAAAATAAATAAATAATGCAGCTTTTATTAGTTGTAGTCATATACAAATAGTCATGTATCAAAGTGTTTCCCACAGTGTGGACAAGATGAGAACTCTGTAACAACTGCTGTGCCCTTTAGCACAGATGACGTGTGGAATGAGATCTGCTGAGAGAGAGGGACTACTATTTTTGCTGTTGCACTGTGTATACCGCACATATATGCCACCGCACACAATGTTTCACTTTTCTATTTCACAATGCTAGTGAATGTGAAAATATTCTGAAATCCAAACGAGAAAAGTCAAAATAAACTATCCATCTTACTTGGCAACCAAAGAAAAATATATTACAGTATTTAAATGACCACACTTATTATATATTATTATATCTTAATAAACACACTTTAGAATGGAACAATAAAAAAATGAGAAGAGGCTAGCCATATTACAATAAGGTTGGTTGTGAAACAGGATGATATATTTGTCTCACTTCAGAAATCATTCAGAAATTATATTGAAATCGATTTTGTAAAATTTGGATAGCAAAATTTAGCCAATTATTTCACACACACACACACACACACACACACACACACACACACATATATATATATATATATATATATATATATATATATATATATGGCATGAAATTGCATTCAACTGAAGACAAAGATGTCGGAGTTTGGAATCTTATGTCCAAGAACTTGCTGTGCCTGTCAAGCATTTTGAGTGAAGTTTTTGGCTCAAAGCTATTACCACAAAATTATATTCATGCTGATAGAGAAGTGAGATACAGAGAGGCAAAGGCTGACACCTACAAGCCACATATTCGCATCATTGACTTCAGTGGATTAATCCAGAGAAGAGTGGTTGAGCACTGCACCTTCAGTAGCATATTCAAGTTCACAAGAAATCTGCAGTACAGAAGAAAACAAAATAGCAATCTCCTAAGTACTAGATCTGAACCCTATGACTATAGATAGTAACATTTAAAATAAATGCCTTTTTTCCCCTTTTGTGCAAGCCAGAAAGCAATCCAAAAAGTTTAAAGTAATGTCCATAAAAATGAAAGAAAAAAAATATAAAGATATAGGAACAGGAGTTTTCAATTCCTATAAAACTTCATATATAAGAACCATCACCCCTCTGGAAAAAAAAACAATCATAATGTTTTTGCTGTGTTAAAATATATTTTAATTAGGTGAGATTACATAGTAAAAAAAAAATTTAAGTTCTAAAAGGTACCTTTTTAAAATCAACTAAAATATGTAGATAATAGGTTGTTTTGATTGCCTGTATATTTAGTCTTCATCAGCTGTAAAAAGATGGTGTGTGATTTAAAATGCCTAGAATTTCAGCTAATAGCACAGGTTTTCTTTTAGAATAAGCAAAACATTTTAAAATAGCAATTACTGTTATAATTGTGAATTGCTAAAAGTTTTTGATTTTTTCCCATAATGTTCTTGGTTTGATTTCCAACATCATTTTTGATTGCATTCATTACTAGGAGTTCTTTTGTTGGTATTCATAGACTGCTTTTTATTTTTATCATAAGTGTAGACTTAAACTGCTTTGGAAAAATTGAGAGAAGATCAAGTCACTTGAGTTATTTTGTGTACAAAAGAACTTTTCTTAAGGCACACGTACATAGCAGATCCCATACTTGCGTTAAACTTCTAGTTTGCTTTATGTTTCAAGCACAAATGTGAATTAGTTATCAATTAATGCTTAGTATTTGCCCTAATATTAGGGACTCCTCATTATGTTTTACATGTTTCATTTTTCTATTAGGAGAAACTGCGATAACATATAAATGGATAATCATTATCACTAACAATTATGTAGCCCTCTTATCTACTTCACTCACATTGTATTGCTTGAACTCCTTAGAGAAGTGCCTTGCATTTGCCAAATACTGTGCTGCAGGAACCAGTAAAGGACATCATTTTGACATCATTTTGTGCTTCTGTGCATGCGTGAGCACCGAAACCCAGAAGTAACCTGTTCTGGTACTTCCGGGTTCAGCATGGTCCGCAACCCGCAGCACTCATAACCCGAGGTATGACTGTATAGTATATTTCATATATTTAAGGGTAACCACTCTTAAACATGAGATCTACTCCTGAGTAAGTATGTGCTGAATCAGGTTGTTAGACTGCAATCCGTAGAATGGGATCACAACTCCGTGCGCGCTGACCTGGGATTAAGCCTGCTAAGGTCAAAATGCAGAGCAAGCCTTATGCGTGCCTACTCATAAGCAAATGCCATTAAGTTCACCAATACTTACTCCCAGGTAAATGCATACTGTACAGGGCTGCAGCATAAAATATATATGTGGAGGTATCTAGTTGTCAAATACCAGTGTGTAAGAAATACCTCTCTTTCATTAATACATTATTATAGCTATGATTATTTTGTTGTTGCTTATATATACACAGAGTGGCTGCATGTGAGGTTAGAGAGCAGGAGCTGGGCTGGCCATTTTGGCCTCGCAGGGACAGAGGGAGACACAAGTGCCTTTGCCATTTCACATGCCTCACAGCAACAGCAACAAAAGCTGGCTACTCGAGCTGCTTTAAGAAGTCCTGAATGAGGGCCACCAAAAATGGCATCGAGGGCCGCATGTGGACCCCGCATGTTGGACCACCCTGTCCTAAGGGATTATGCCTTGTTTCCTTTAGCATGCGTTTTATTTATGAACTCTTACTGTCTATTTTCAGCAAACAGCTACATTTGTGGCTCTCTTTCATGTAAGAAAAAATAGCGCAGAGTAAAGCTTCACCTTGCTTTGTAATGGTAGCAAAAGGCAGCATGCCTAATGGTGAAGTGATCATATTTCAAATGAGAAAAGGGCAATGTTTATGGAACATAACACCCAGAACTAAAAGTCTTTTCCATTTCTGATTATAATTTCTATTGCACTTTTTTTTGTATACAAAGTGCATTACAATTCTTATCCTAAGTTATCTATCACAAGCAACTAGCTTTATTCCAGGAAAGGTCAAAGTGACAATTTAAAGTGGTAATTTATGCTGTCTATTATGAATGAAGACCTGTATTACATTAGTCAGAGGTCAGTTATAAGTTTTCAAGAATAGAGTCACCTTTGCTTTTGTGAAAGGCATAAAGCGATCTGATTATATGTAAGACATGTAATTTTGAATTATGCAGTTTTGTTGATGCCAGCTGTTGATTTTTGAAGTTCTGTCTTGATGTATATTTTAAAAAATGACAAAAAGCACTATCTATAGTTTTATTGCCTTATTTTGGGGGGGGGGGTTGGGTGGGCGGTGGGGGGGGGGGAGAGATGTATTGCTGACACAATGCCCAAGAATGAACTGTCCCAGAAGTGATTACTGACTGGCACACATATGCAGATGAGTTCCAACAGATTCCGTATTGTCAATATGAAACTAGTTCATAAGCACAAAATACACAGTGCCCCCCTGCTGTGATTAGAGGAGGCATGGCAGCCGTGTCAGAGTTATGCAGAACAGGGAAAAGACAGGTTTTAGAGGAAAGCCAGTGCTCTAATTACTCCGAAGAAGCAGGTCTACTTAACTACTTCTTTTAAAAGTTTGCAACATCTTTTAAATGTTTTCATGTGTCCAGAACTATGGTGGTTTATATTATATATATATATATATACATATATACATATATATATATATATATATATATATATATATATATATATATATAGGACTTATTTGCATTAATTCCCTGATTACCTATTTAGTTCAACTCCTAAATATTTCATAGAATGAGGATCCCATCATGTGCAGGCTTGCGTTTTGCATGCATGTGAGGAAAAATAATTAAAATGCTGTCCAGGGCAACATTTCCTAGTTCTCCTCCTTTCTTTCCGACCAATACATCTCTGTCGCTTTTGTTAGGTTTTCCTCTTCGTCTTTCTTTCTTTCTTGTACAGGCCCTGCATCATTTTATTCTTGACCTCATACTTCCCTTTCCACTCTAGAGATGTTTGCAACTGCTACCCTTGCAAGGATATGGTAAGCTGCTTTGGACGCTTTCCATCTAATACCCAGCCTGTTTCAAGGTATGCCTCCTTGCACTCTGAGAACAGCAGCAGCAGCCCCTTTCCCAGGCTCCCCATCATCTGAGCTACTTTGTGCGGCTTCAACCTTTTCAGTGGTGCTGGTCTGGCTTTGGAATCCTCTTGCCAGAGAGGCAGGCAAAACACCCCCTCTGCTATCTTTCCAGAACTAGGTAAAGTGAAATGTAAGAACATATTAAGAGCCTTGCTGGATCAGACCAAAGACCCATCTAGTCCAGCATCCTGTTCTCACAGTGGACAATCTGATGCCTATGAGAGACTCACAGTATGAGAGCCAGTGTGGTGTAGTGGTTAAGAGTGGTAGACTCCTAATCTTGGGAGCCGGGTTCGCGTCTCCACTCCTCCACATGCAGCTGCTGGGTGACCTTGGGCTAGTCACACTTCTCTGAAGTCTCTCAGCCCCACCTACCTCACAGGGTGTCTGTTGTGGGGGAGGAAGGGAAAGGAGATTGTTAGCCGCTTTGAGACTCCTTCGGGTAGTGATAAAGCGGGATATCAAATCCAAACACTTCTTCTTCTTCACAAACAGGACCTGAGTGCAGTAGCAATTTCCATTTTCAGCTCCATCATATCCATTTCTAGCTGCACACCGTCCAAAATGCTGAAGCTCTCCTTCAATTTTGGACACAGTTATTGCAATCCTTCACGTTCCTCTTTCTCAACTATTCTTTTAGCATGAGCTGGCAGGACAAAGAGGAAGGACAAGGGGATCCCAGTGAGGGATGTAGCCACAATTTGTACGTCCTGGGACAAGCTGAAGATGGGGCAGGGGAGGTTGGAGACTTGGGAGGTACTCACGGGACTTTGGAGGATGTTGAAGTGGCAGCTGGCAGTTCACAGGAGCCAGGACATGGGCACACATCGCCAGAACCAGAGGTGCCCCCCCGTCTCCGTGGACACATTGGGAACAGCAGCAAGTGCACTCCAGCAGGCAGGCAAAGGAACACATCCCATCTCACTAGCTGAACAGGTGGAGATAATGGGGCTCGTTAGGTCTGGGAAGAGGTTTGTGGCCACTCAGCTGGATTAAGCTCAGGGCAGGTGAGGATCCCATGCTTCGTCAAGTGGAGAGGCACAGCAGCTCAGCTCAGCTGGAGCAAATTCAGGTGCATCAGTTGGGAAGGATGAAAGGGAAGCAAGGGAGAGACACTGTTCTGTGGAACTTACTCTGTTAATGGCTTGTGGCTTGGCTGCTTTGGGAACTCCAGTGGACTGTGACTTCAGGAGTGAGCCCCGATATTCAAACCCTTGATCTTCTACAGAGGAGGAAACGTGACATTACAGATTGCCTTTAGACCTTGCTTGTTGCATTGGGCCTGGACTGGTATTTGACCATTTGGACTGTCTGGCTTTTCTCTAGTGTTGCCCTTGGGACTGTGTGCACTATTGGGACTTACTTCCAGGTAAGCTGAGGTTCAGGACACTAAGTGCTTTATTCATAGTAGTCATACTTTGTTTCTTCAATTCTTTCTTTAAAAAAATCTAGTCATTATTAGCAACCCATTGCATTTCAGTTGTCATGTTGCATTTCAGTTGTCATGTTGTCATTCGGTCTCCCCACCCCACCCCACCCAACTTGCTTCATACTTTTGAGACTCCTGCCTGAAACTTGTTCTTTATTTAGCAATTTCCTCTTTGCCCCTTTCATTGAAAGAAGTTCCTGCTCCTTTAGTTAGCTGCTTTTATTCACTCTTATAGATACACATGCTTGAACTAGTCCTGCTGATTGGAAGGCTGTACATACATTTTTCCTTCAGTTACTTATTTGAACTTGCATTTCAGCTTAAACATTTCCAGAGCACTGAAAATATTTTGAACTATCCCTGATTATGGCACTCATTTCTAACAGGGGCTATATTGCCCCCACATTAAATGTGTTCAGGTGCTACATTTTAAAAACATCATTCATCACATGTTGGATGGTTAATGACACACTGCTGCTGAAACAGTGTTTTTTTGCTGCTGCTGTTAGAAAGTTTCTTTGAATTTGTTCCAATTTTAATTGTTTATGAATCTGTATAGTAGTACGATTTTAGCTATATATTTGGTTGGTGCTGTTAGTCGGCCTAGGCTCTCATTATGAGGAATAAATAAAAAAGAATACAAACATATTTCCTTCAATTTCTTATGAACAGCCTTTTAAAAGTCGGCTCTTCAGAGTTTCTTGTGCAGCTGCAATACAAAAGAAAATTATATAATCCAGTGATGGCCAAATGGTGATCTGTGTGCTCTAACCAAGCCCAAATAATTTGTCTAGCCACTCAAGAACTTGGGGATTCCGAACTGTGGTTCTAAACAGCAATAAGTTCCCCCTATCTCATTTTGGGAAAAGACACTTCCTCGTCCTGCAAAACAAATCTCTTCCCTATTACTGTTGGTGTGTGTGTGTGCTCCCCAATCCCCCCAACCTCTCCCATATTTTGGGTGACCAAGGGTGACACCCCTAGAGACTGACCATCCCTGCTCTGATCCATAGTGCTAAGTCCATGGAGTGCTGTCACTGTGTAGCAGTTTTGACTAAGATGGGTCAGAAACCAGCTTGCAAGCAAGACATAAGATGGTTCAATTCAATGTTTAACTCACAAATCTTCCTATCTGTATGCAGTATGTTGGATGCATGAACTAAAGAAAAACCCACCATCAACTTTTAGGTGGATGTGTGATAAGTATCTCTGCTGGAAGTCCTTCTCACATACATCATGCAGAAGCTGTATAGAGGGAGAGACCAGCGACTAATAAGGAATTTGAAGTCATTGCACGTAGGAGATAACAAAGTGCTGGTTCTAGGCAACAGCACCAGAAAGTTCAGGTGTTTGTTTAATATTCACTGTGCATATTCCTAAGTAGTCCATGCACATTTTTTTAAAATTTACATTAAATGTTGCTGCACTTCTTTTCAGCCCCTGTAAGGAGAGATATATTCAATGACAGGTAATGGGACTAGGGAAAAGTGGGGAGGGACTTGCCAAAAAAGAATTAGGAAGACATTTAGTAGAAAATGACTTATCTTTGCATCTGTTATTTCTATAAAATGCTAGAAGCACAGAGCAATGTTCTCTCCCCCTGACTCCTTGTCATATGCATTGCTTTTTGCAAAAACAAAAAAAACCTACGTATTTTTAAGCACTTTGAAAACCAAAGTGATAACCCAGGAAAGCACTAAAAAGTAACATAGCTATCCAGATGTATACTACAAACAGTTCTATAGATACATTTGCTTATATTATAGTTTGAGCTTTTGGAAACTGTTGAATAAAATATACATATACTTACATTAACAACACAGCCAGAATTAGATTTATGGACTATTTTTCCCTAATGCTACATTTCTGTATTTAGTAAAACTGCACTCCTGACCGACCCAGTATGTGTGAGCATGGAAAATGAACTTTAAATAATCCTTTAAAATATATCCTTTATCAATAATACATTTGTCACAACAAGTCTACTCTACATTTGACCCAAACATGGATTTCTTACAGATTAGGGCTGCAGTCCTACAAACCCTGCTTATCCAGGACTGAGTCCCACTGAACTCAATGGAGTTTGCTTATGAAGAGACGTGCAATGGATTGTCTTGTAAGAGCTATGCGTCTTGTAGACCCACACACTGAATAACTGGGCGGAGAAGAGGTATGTGGAAAATTATTTCCTCTGATGTATTAAATTACAGAACTGTGCACAAATAAGTGTCTATACGGCTGCAATTCCACTGAACTCGGTGGTTATAACTTCTAAGTAGATGTTTGCAGAAATGGTTTGGTTTAACTGAGAAGCTTCTCATTCTCATAATAGCGATATGCAAGTATGCAATATGATTTCTTATGTAGAAATGTAAGTCTACTGTCATAGAATCAGAGTTGGAAGGGACCCTGAGAATCATCTAGTGCAACCCCCTGCAATTCAGGAACATGCAGATTGAATCCATTCACAAAGGGCCTTCTTTGTGTTGGCACACTGGTTATGGAATGCCCTTCCTGGAAAAGCTCACTTGGCTCCAGCATTGGGATTTTTGTGGCACCAAGTGAAGACTTTCATTTTAGATCCCCACCCCCTTCTTTTTTAAATTCATAGAACAATCTTGCTTTCTCCTTTTGCTGGCTTTTATTACTTTAAAAAAATGTTTTATGATCTTACACTGCCTTGTGATGGTTTTATTCTCATTCTATGTTCTTTTCTGTGTGTTAGTGTAGTGTTCTGTGCTGACTATTTTGATGGTTTTTAGCTTTGATTATGTTTGAATTTTATTGCCCACAAATAAAACAACCCAGAAGGCATAGTTAATTGGGCTGCATATAAAATGCCATAAATAAACAAACAAATAAAGCCATTTTTCCAGCATAAAAATGTATGCGCGCACTCACAATTTGATCAGTCGTAAAGCACATGACCAGAAACCTTAACCGTTTGAGGACACTGAATCAGTTCTAATTTACAATTCGAATTCAGTCAGGTATGTAGAGAAAAGCACTGCAAATTGCATTATAAGGTAATGGTTCTCAAACTGCTGGACAGCGCTCCTTGGCAGGCATTAGGCATCTGAAGATGGAACACAACTTCCAGGACTGGGTAGGGTGTTTGACTGCCCATAGCAGATAATTCAACCCATTCCAATTTGTATAGGAAAATCAGTAACACTGTTGCTTGTTGCTTTGTTCGAAAGACAATTAGAACAATATTCCCCTCATTCTTCTCAGCTTCATATGCAGAAGAATGGCTGTGGGCAACTGGGTGTGTATGATGATCTCTGCACATTGTTGGTTTTTAAATTTGAGTGGGGGTTTTAGATTGTGCTGGGGTGATAGTTTTGCCATTTCATTGTTTACTGCCCTGGGCATTCTTGGGAGGAGGGAGGGCAAGACAGAAATCAAATGAATAATAAATGCATAAATATAATCAGTGAAACAATGTTGGGTTAAAAAGGTAAATGAAAAGGACCCCTGACAGTTAAGTGCAGTCTCGTACGACTCTGGGGTTGCGGCGCTCATCTCGCTTTACAGGCCGAGGGAGCTGGCGTTTGTCTGCAGACAGTTTTTCCAGGTCATGTGGCGAGCATGACTGAGCCGCTTCTGGTGCAATGGAACACCAAAACCAAAGCAGCGCACGGAAATACGATTTACCTTCCTACCGGAGTGGTATATATTTATCTATTTGCACTTTTTGGCGTGCTTTCGAACTGCTAGGTTGGCAGGAGCTGGGACTGAGAAACAGCAGCTCACCCCATCATGGGGATTCGAACCACCGACCTTCTGATTGGCAAGCCCAAGAGGCTCAGTGTTAAGTCACCAAAAAAAGGGATAAGTTCAGAAGGCTATGGTTTTTTTTTTAAAAAAAAAAAACTGAGCATGCTACTATACTATAGGAACAAACAAGCTTGCTGGGACTATATTCACATTTGCACTAGGGAGACAGCCATTTATTTTTATGGTGCACAGAGATGTGTCACTTTCACCGACAGGAAACAGTAAAGAAACCAAAATTCTCTAACAAAATGCTTGAATTTTACTAAGTGTATACATTATGAAAATAAGCAGAACTGCATTATGTCTCTTACTTGTTAGGATCGATTCTGCAAAGCCATGTATTCATAGAGACAGGCAAAATAAATAATACTCAGCAACTCTGCCCATATTTTCAATCATACATTCATAACAATCAAAGCTAGAAACTTCTGACTCCCTTGATTTCAGCTTGCCCTCTGTGTAACATTTTCTATATTGGCTAGAGGGCCTGGGGATCAAATGCCAGATTCTTAAGAGGCAGGAAAATGCCCACTGCTTCCATTGGACAATTCTGCGGCAGGTAACATCCACAACCCACATGAGGCTTCGATGAAGGCCCTGAGTGTGATTAGCATACTTGTGCAAGCCTGTTCAGATACCATAAGCTTCCACAAATGCAGTGATCATTACCATTGTCGCTTTTATCTCCATCAGTGATTACTCTCTTTCAGGCAGGTATAAAGGCAAGCTGAATAGAAATGTTTTGTCATAAAACTCCTATTCAAATAATGAAGAAAAGGTTGTAATAGTACTAAATACAATCGCTCTAATACTCCAGCTCTGTTTGACTTTTTGCATATCCAAGCTATACACCTGCTACCTTCCAAGAACCCTTCCCACTCTCTACATCTTTACCTAAGCAGCAGCAGTGTGTTTTTAAAAGATGCCCAGGCATCTTTACAAGATGCAAAGTGCTATAAGGTTGCAGGCATCCTGACTAAGAAAGGAAAATCATGACATCATTGAAATCGGTACTGGGGTACGCTTTCCTCCACCCCACCCCCAATTCTGGGGAATAATCTCTTCCATTCTTTCTTCCTTTGGAAACGGAATGCCTTGGCTGGTTATCAGCTCCAGCCATGTAGTGCCACCCAGGGGCCAAATGAATCATCATCTAATATTGCCATTTCGCCAAAAGCATCCCTGAAAAGCAATATGAAACATATTCAGGACAGTCACCCTGTGCAGTCTTCCGTCCTCAGGCTATATGATGGTGGCACCTCAAATGTCCATTTGCCTTTTTCCTCTCCCCAAACTCTTTTTTTAAAAAAAAAACAACCACCACCACCATATGCAAACAACAACATAACAATTTAAGGGCCACCCAAAAGACAAAAACTAATTACAGCAGCCTGGTGGCAGTACACAGGTACTGATTTAAGATTGCATGCCCAATGTCTGGGTAAATGTGGCTCGTTGCAACAATAAAGTGCAACCGGGGGAGGAGGGGGGGGGGTTGAAAGAAGAAGATAAAGCAGGAGATTACAGACCTTGCTGTGGTTTGATAAATGGCACTCTACTTCACTCTGCTTATTGTGTACTTCATACCTTGCTCCTGAATATGGAAGAGAATTTTATTAAAGATTTAGCCACGGTGCTAGTGGTGGTGGTGACTGTCTCACAGTAATTTTCCTACAAAGTAGTTTAATCTATCACAGGGCAGACAGTGCACCTTCTTACCATGTATCATATCTGTCTATTGAGTAAGTGCTATCCAAATGCAATTTCTTTTCATTTTTGGAACCTGTGATGCATATTCAAGATACATTTTCTTTTTGTCGGTGGCCTAAATTAGGACCTGCATAAAAGAAAATTGCGGGGGGGGGGAACCACCAATAAAAAGTAAACCAGACTATAGCTGTGTGTTTTCTTTCTCTCGTTCTCTTTCCATTTATGAATCACCCACATGTACGTATGGGCACAGTGTTCTACAAAATATTGTTCTAGGGCACGAGAACATACTTGTATCAAATTCTCTCTCTCCTCTGAAAATTGTATAATTATTTGAACTGTGTCCTAACATCACCATAGCTCCTGGTTTCCCCCTCCCCTCCCACAATTCCACATTATTAGCTGCCACTGGTAAGGACAGAATGTAATGATGTCGGGATAGGACAACTTGAGGTGATGTCATATCCGAAAGCATATTCAGGATAAACAAGGCATGGGAAACTGTTGAGTCCAAGGCATGCATTGCTTTATGAGGAGTCCTCAGAGGGCCACTTGCCAGGGCCCCCAAAAGTAGGTGTGCTGAAAGAATGAATTTTAGGGGCAGGAGAGAATTTTGATATTCTTTGCATTTTAAGGAGAAACTCCCTAAATCATGCTTTTGAACCAGTATGCAGACTGAAATATTGTGATCCTTCAAAATTCGCACTTATCTTAATTTTGTGGTGCAGTTTTATACCCAATGTGTATATTAGTGGGGGATGTGTGTATTAGTGGGGGGGGGATGCATAACAATGCATATATTAGAAATATATAGCTTACGAAAATGTATTACAGTACATTAGGGAAGTTGCTTAGAAAAAAATGTGCAGATTAGTTATTGACTATATCCAGTTCTTCTGGTCTTTGATGTAAAGATGCATTTGTACAGATCAACTCCCCCTATCGCCATGCTAGCTAACATCGCTATGTAAAACCCACAGTCTCTTCCCCTGACTCTCATAGATTCAGACCATGACAACAAACAGGACAGGGCATGGACAAGATACAGACATCAGAAACAGCACCTAATGAAAGCAATGCCCTAGAGACCATGGTACGCACCTCTACATTCCTGAACCAAAGGGAGGGTCAATGACTCAGCAAGTCATACACAGGACCTCCGACTCTGTTGCTATAGTAACCCATGGCACCTTTTCACTTATCTCTGAACATCCAGATGTACCAACACAAGACATGGGCCAAGCACTGAGTAATTTGACCCACTGTTCATATGACACCAACACACGAGGGCTAAAGTTGTGTTCTTGTTCTTGTTAAAAGGTCCTGATCCAGCTTAGGTGGCCCCATACTGGCCAATTGCTAATAAAGAGACCAAACTGTGTAACTAGTTCCATGATAATTGCTAATGTTCACAGTTAAATCAGACTATGCAGTTATGCATTATTTTGCTAATCTGTTGTTTGTTGCCCTGTGCTGTTTTAGTTTAAAAGGGGGGGGGGGAGCAAGATAGAAATTCAATAAAAAAACCAAAAAACTTGGCCATGTACTGATGTGATGCACTAATCAGAATGCATAATGGACATTTATGGTTTGGCCTATTCAATGCACATTAGGCTTCCTTCAGGAAACAATACTACTTTGAAATAATGCAAATATTAATCCATATAAATAGTAATCATTGGGCAAGCTCACTGTTCTGGTAGCATATGAATGAGCGCTAAGCCTGGTAAATTGGGGGAAAGAGAGATATATAGGACGGCAAAGATCTGAACCAGAATAACATCATAAAACCATGACATTACACTGCCACTGTCAGGTTCTTATGTTGATGTTTCAAGGCAGACCTGACAGTGCTTGAAGCTTAAATTAATGAATTGAAATGAGTACTAAGGTTTTAGTATATTAATAGATTGAGAGAGGTTAATCTTGTGAAGCTAATGCTCGCCCAATTCATCGCAAATTTAATTGGTCTAAGGGCGCTTCTAGGCTATAGCTATTTGCAGGTGGGGTTCAATCACATACCGGTAAATTCAGGTTGTTCAATTAATGTTGATTTAGTGCCCTCCTTCAACAAAACCTCTTTCCCCTACAAACCAGACTTTTTGCGATAAGAAAAGTGATGGGGAAGTACATTGGAAAAGGTGGGACCAAGTTGTTTGATGCCACATTGTATTTCCCTGCAAACAAGTATGAATGAACGCTCAGTAAAATAGCCAATGTCATCCACAAACTTTGGGCAAACAAATCAGGATTAATGCTCAATAAACAGGTCATCTGGAAACGACCTAAGTCGGTCGTGCTGACTGGGGCTGTTGGGAGTTGGAGTCCAGTATTATCTAGAGCAGGCATCCCCAAACTTCATCCCTCCAGATGTTTTGGACTACAATTCCCATCATCCCTGACCACTGGTCCTGTTAGCTAGGGATCATGGGAGTTGTAGCCCAAAGCATCTGGAGGGCCGCAGTTTGGGGATGCCTGATCTAGAGGGTCACAGGTTAGCCATTTCAAGTGTACATCTTGACTTAATATCATCCACTCCCCTCTCCCCAAATGCCATACTACACCTGTCTACCTTGGGGAAATGACCATGCATGATATGCAATTGATATGCCATTCTGAAACAAGAACAAGGCTGTTTGTGGTCCCAGGCACAGTGTATCCAGGGATGAGGAGGGGCAAAGCACTGATTAGATAAAAGAATTGACACAACGATGTCCTGGAGTTAAATTGGCCACAACTTAATATTGATTACAGATGCAGATAGGCTTTGGGTACATAGCCTCCCATTGAGGTTTTTAAACAGAGTCATGACCAGGTTAAGGGCCAAGATACAGGTCAACTAAGAAAGCCTTCCCCAGGCGGCAATTGGAAGTCCTGTGGCCCATCTGCTCATCTCTTGACTTCAGGACAGGAACTTCAACCCAGACCGCTTATTATTTATTTATTTATACATACCCCGCCTATCTGGCTGGGTTTCCCCCACCACTCTGGGCAGCTCCCAACAAATACCAAAATACATTAAAATATCACAAATGAAAAACTTCCCTAAACAGGGCTGCCTTTAGGTGTTTTCTTTCTTTACCAGGGTACCCTGATATATCATACCTGGTCGAGGGAAGGAGTCGATGAACCAGTTCACCCGTTGCCTGGAAAAAGCCCAAGTATTCAACCCAATGCTTTATACACCCAAAGTTGCGATCATTGCAATGAGGAAGGCAAAAACAAAAAAACAAAAAACACAATTTGTTTGCAGGAAAATTCCTTCCTGACCCTGAATGCAGTAACCGATTAAATCCACAGTAAGGTCAGATTAATGTGGTCCTTTCAGAACCATAGATTAGGGTGGCAGGAGGGTTGATCTCTCACTGACTCCGCTGCTCGGTTGTCAGTGCAGCTGGATTTTAAGTCCCACAGGCAGACCAGAGTGAAGACTTCCCCACACCATGTTCGGGTTTTGCAAAACGCATACGTGCAAAAAGGGTCAGCTTCTTTCTTCAGACAATTAACTCTGGGCAGAAAGCCAATATCTGCTCTCTCCACCTGCATGGTAACAGGAGCTTTAGCTTTAGCAACCACTCTCTGATTGGGTGAGCAGTTCCTAAAAGATAAGGACTGTGTGCTGTTAAAAAAAAGAGAGAGGAAAAAGTAGAAAGACTGTGGCGTTTGAAACAGGTAGTTGTGTGTGAGAGAGAGACAGAGAGGAAAGGATTTTATTTTATTTCTGAAGTTTGTACATAGTAACTCTGGATATCCTTCATCCACTAAATCCTGTATATAGTTATTCTGCGTCCAGACGTCTAGTCATTTAAGTTACCGCCAGAAGCTTCCGGAAAACCTGCGCAAACTCTGCTGTGTTCAGGCTGAAGTTATTCCTGACACCTAAAAACACTTAAGACACCAGTCTGCCATCAAAGCCCCACCCCCTTCAAAGGCCTCTATTGGCCTATCCTGGCCAGTCACAGAGGCCGGGGGGGGGCAGCAGCTTCCCTCCTCTCTGGCCCCCTAGAGAGTTGTGCCAGGCTGCAACGGTTGCCCACCTGATAGAGTAAGTGATCTTTCTTCAGATGCAAATGCCAGCAAAAATGCTGTCTAGGCAACTTAAATACATTAGGCTTAATACATTAGGCTTTCCCTGGTATGGAAAAAAACGAACTTTAAGACCTCTCTGTTGTACTGTCAGAGAAATTTCAAGCTACTATAAAGTGCTGGGCAAAACCTAAAATGTAGCTGATTTAATATTGTTCTCCAACCTAATTGAAAATAGGAACTTTACAGATGCAGGGAGGCTAACACCCAACACTTAGGCTCATTAAGGAATTAGATCAGGAAATTACTCCTTGTACCTGTGTGTGAAATATAAGCCTTATCAGAAAATGCTATAGTTTCATTAGTGTCAGTCACAAAGTTATATTAGAGAAGCTGCACCAGCAGGAAGGGGAAATAGTTTCAAACATTGAACACAAGATGTAGACCTTCCAGGTCATCACAGCATTATCTAGGGGGTGTTGGCAGTTACCTCCTATTTTATAAGCTACTTCCTTCCTTTATTGACAAGCATAATGTAAATGTTCGGGTTAGAAGAATTTTTCCGAACATTGTTTCATGTGATCTAAGGTGCAAACTGGACAAGGGAATGTGTTTCTTCAGACTAATGGATGTGCTTCTTACAGTTCAAAGAATCTTCTTTTCAAATATCAATATAATTTCAAAAAAAAATACATAAATGGGAGGAGGGGAGAAGAGCCCACACTAATCTAGTGCAATGAAGTTTATTCACAACCAATTACTGATATCATTTGATAGCAAAATTTGAGTAATGCTATGAATCCCCCTTTCCACAGAAAACTCAGCTCTAAATTCCAGTTAGGTAGTAAACAGATTTCCTTCTGAATTTTTTAACTCCTCCTGGAATTAGTAGGGGCCATTATTTTGCATGCATTTTGCACTAATTAAGGGATCACAGCAGCATGGGAATTGGGATGGCTTAGAATTCAGACCTGAACTATTATTACTGCGCCTGCTTATTTCTTGCATGCAGATGTTCAAATCTAATTTGTTCTGCAGTATAGAATTTGTAGTGTTCAAAAGTGCCGTACAAGTTGCTTTTCAAGTCATGTTGTAACATTTTTACTAGTATCTTTTGGATTCAGAACTAAAAGCCATGATCCAACAAAGCTGGGGGTTGAAAACCAGGCACTGCTGCATGACCATTCAATAAGCACAAGGATTTCTGCTTATGCAACAGAATGTTTGCCCTCTCCCCCATGTGTGTTAGCCACATACAATGTAGGGGTGGAGGGTGGGGCCAGAATGGGAAAAGTCTCACTGTGCAAGAGGAAATCCATGTGTTGATGGGATATGATAGTTGAATACAGCCCTGTATGGAGACCTGCAGGAGAACCCTGTTTACAGCCAGATGTTTCTAAGACGTTTGTACAGTGAATGCATGCATACCTGATGTTGCATATTAAAAATGAAAAGCAGCTTGCTGCTTTAGCAGTTTGATCAGGGGTTATGAAAACTAAATTAAAACTGCATGTTTTTTATTTAAATAAAGGCTATAGGCTTCTGCATACCAGAATTTTTTGTCTATGAAATCTTTGTCTAGGCACATACTGTCTCGGGTTTATTTGAGGGGGATATTTGGGGGTTACACCTTTCTTTTCACTGCAACCAGTGTCTTGATTTACCTGTGGCACCACTTTTCTTTATATTTTTCCTAAATAGTTCCGTCTGTAATATGCCCCTGCTCAAATAACCTTCAAGCAAAGTTGGAAGAGTAAAACACCTCCTAATGCAGGAATGATTTAAATGCCACCTGTCCTTTCTTAGCGTAAGTACATAAAAGTGGAATACTGTACAGGGTTGGTTCCATACCTCACCCACAATGCCAATCTGAAGATAGCAGTGTTCTGTCCAGAATTGGAGCCTGCCGATTCTTTGGACTATAGTCATGGCATTACTGCAAGACAGCACTGTGTGTACAGGGCAATCTTATTGTGGCAATCACTCAACAAGTGATAGCAGACAGCAAATTAGAGCATGCACTATAGAGACAAAGTTGACAATTCAAAATAACTATGGCAAAAGTAGCTTCTCCATATACAATGAATCAGCCATAATCTTGCATAGCTTTGAAGTGACAGATCATTCATTTCTTGCCCTACTCCTGTTCCAAACACATTATTTATTGAAGTTGTACTTTGCTTTTTGAGCAGCTTAGTTCTGGAACGTTTTCGCTCCCGAACACTGCAAACCCAGAAGTGACTGTTCCAGTTTGCAAACTATTTTTGGAAGCCGAACATCTGTTAGGGCTTCCACGGCTTCCGATTGGCTGCAGGAGCTTACTTCAGCTACTGTACTCTGAAGCCGCGCTTTGGTTTTTGAACGTTTTGGAAGTCGGACCGATTTCTGGAATGGATTCCGTTTGACTTCCAAGGTATTTATTAAATATGTATCCTGCCCTTTCTCCCAAGGGAGCCCAGGGTGACAAACAGCAAAATATTAGAACAGTGCAATTTAAAATCAAATAAAAACCCATTTAAAACAATTAAAAACTAACTTAAAAACATTTTAAAATATCTAAAAACATTTAAAAGCAATCATATCCCTTCCCAGTTACTAATTTCATAGTGGCCATGGCCAGAATCTCTCAGTCCGCAAATCCCTGCATAAGCAGGAATGTCTTAAATTTCTCCTGAAACTGGATAATGAGTGAAACAACTGCACCTCACCAGGAACAGCATTCCACAAATGGGGAGCTACCACTGAGAAGGCCCTCTCATGGGTCAATGCCAACTGGACAGCAATCACCGGTGTCACCTCCAACAAAGCCTCCTCTGTAGTCCCCTCCGGTTCAAATAAAGTACCAAAATATGGTGTCATTAAGATGCTTTATTTTAGCTAAACTGAACAGAACCAAGGCCTTTTGATCTCATTATCATTTTAATGCTGCCAACCAACATTCCAGTTGCTCATTGTTATACTACGTTCTCTGGGGTGAATGGCTATCAAAGCACAACATTCGAAAGAAGGCTTTAAGTATATAACACAATGCTAACCATTCTTTTGGTTCACAACTGGAAATGTTCCTAGGACTGTAGTTGTGATGAAAGCAACATTGATGACCTAATAGTGATCTTTGGATCAGCTATAAACTTCAAGTCCAGACCATACTTTTATATATTTCTGACTGGTGAAAGCAAAACATAAAGATGCTATCAACCCATAAAATATGTATTTATTATCGCATTGTGTACTACTCTAGAGATATTGATGGTGAGTGCTATGGAGTACCAATATGCGGTTACTAATCTGGACAAACAGACATGCAATTTAATTACAATTAAGGGCTGGATCTAGTTGAAGCGATTTATCTGCCTAAAGTGGCAGTCTGCTTTGAACCTGGCCAAATTAAGTGATGTGAAAAGTATTTATAGAACAGTAGAAATACAGTAATTTTCCCTGTGGAAGCAAAACCAACAAAATACCAAAGCACTTTCCTAGATGAGCTCAGTAGTGTCTTTTAAACTGCGATTCCTAAATGTCAACTTACTAAAGCTATACAGTGTTTCTCCAGACATGTTTGCATCTCATTAATATAGCTAGGAACTCTTCGGATTTGGCTGCAGTCTGCGCTTCAGATTCTGCTCATGCTGTGTGCTAGATGCTTCTCTCAATCATTTGTCGCATGAAACGGCACCTGCTGGAATTCCTTCCAGGCTTCGAGGAGCAGCTTTGCCCACTGCAGAACTCAAGTTTGCACTTGCGCTCATGGAATGTACAACTCTCTCCTCCATGAAGCTGGAGCTTTAGTTTAGTTTTCCCAACCTGTGGAATTGGGAATGCAATATTTTTCCAGGGCTAAACCAGTGGTGAGGACTCTGCAGCCCTCCAGATGATAGCTGGGAGTCCCAGAGCACCTGGAAGACCACAGCACTCTCCTGCCCTCAGCATTGCTCTCCACATTAGGCTCAGCGACTGCAACAGCTTCCAGTGATCCAAATCTTCCAGAGTCAATGTGGATTTGGGTGAACTCTCCCACTCAAAAAGAAAACGATCTGCTGCAGGTTGTAGGAGGAATTCGGTAGGAGCCCTAATTGGAGGTTTCTGAAAAGAGCTTGCTTTGATCTGGGTTTTGTAATGTTTCTTTTAAGTAGCTTGAAGTGGAGCTTCCTTGCCGAGGTTTGCTTTGATCAAGCAATCTCAACTTGGAAACTCTTAAAAAATAATAATCTTAGCCACTATAGCCAAAACCGTTTTGCAGTTATGATCCATGTTATGCAACAGATGCTTGAAACAAACATCTTACTGCAGCCACTTCCATTCTTGAATCCAACAGGGCAACAATCAAAGCTTAAAAAGTAGTTGGGTCTCTTCACAACAATGGGACATGACTCACAGAATCCCCCTCATCCTAAAAAATGGTATCCTATGCAGGGCAGTGTTTATACTATTGGCCAAGCTTCACCAACCTGGCACACCCCAGTTGTTTGGACTACAATTCCCATCAGCTCTAGCCAATACTGCCATGCTGTCTGGAGATGACAAAAGTTGTAGTTCAAACCATCTCAGGGATTCAAAATTTGCAAAGGCTGCCATAGGTCAAATATGCTGTTATTTGGGTTATCTGAGTTGTAAACACCATGTTTAGCATGTAGGTATAATAAACCTTTCAAAAATTAAAAATGAAAAACATCTCTTAGAAACATGTAAAAGCACATTTTTTTCCAAGCGTAGTGCGTATGATTTGTTAGCGATTCACATGTGTCTTTCTGAAACCTGTGAGTCTTTAAAGGCCTCGTTAATGTGATGTTTTCAGTGCATACTACAGTAAAGCTTGATCTGCTGTGGTGAATTATCAAAGATGACACAACATCTAAGATCAGAAAAATCAAATGAATGTTCATAGTCTCAAGGGCTTTTTGTTGTGAAATGGGGAGGGGGGTACACTGGCATACAGGTGTAGTTTAATTCACTACTATCATATTTCAACCAACTACAACAGGTGCTTTTTTATTTTACAACCTAAGAATTATTAAAACACAAAACCGGACACAGGCATATTCATGAACCAAATTTACCAAACATAGCTACGAGATAAATTTGGATAACTTTATTTTTAGACTAAAATCCTTCTATTTCTCGCACTTGAAGGCTGGTTATGTTAAAATTATGGCAACACTTTCTCCACTTACATCCTTGTCTGCAGCTATGTGTCTAATTAATGTGAAAATTACAAATGCATAAATCTACCTACAAGAAAACCTCTGTGTCTGGCAAGATTCTGGAGTTTTTGAATCTTCTGGACAAAAAATTATTCTTTTAAAAGCAATTCCACTCACACTATGGCTGCAGACTCAGAGACATTTGACAGGAGCCCACAGCCAGTCCAAGGTCCTGATAAATACACTGGTATATATGTTTGTACTTTGTAAGATCCTTGTGCACCAAGCATTTGCAACCTGAAGGAGAGTCTCCACCCCCATCGTTCTGCCCAGACACTCGGGTCCAGTGCCGAGGGCCTTCTGGCGGTTCCCTCAAAGCAAAGCTACAGTGAACCAGGCAGAGGGCCTTTTCAGTAGTGGCGCCCACCCTGTGGAATGCCCTCCCATCAGATGTCAAAGAGATCAACAACTACCTGACATTTAGAAGACATCTGAAGGCAGTTTTTAGGGAAGTTTTTAATGTGTGACATTTTAATGTACTTTAAATCTTTGTTGGAAGCCGCCCAGAGTGGCTGGGGACAAATAGTAAATTTATTTATTTATTTATTTATTTATTTATTTATTTATTTATTTGCTGACTGTGACGTATTTTCTAAACCCAGTTATGGCATACCAGTGTCTTTATCACATACAGGTATATACATTACTGGAAACTTGTAGATCAAGTAGGCGGGTGGTGCTGTGGTCTAAACCACTGAGCCTCTTGGGCTTGCTGATCAGAAGGTCGGCAGTTCGAATCCCCATGACGGGGTGAGCTCCCATTGCTCTGTCCCAGCTCCTGCCAACCTAGCAGTTCGAAAGCACGCCAGTGCAAGTAAATAAATAGGTACCGCTGCGGCAGGAAGGTAAATGGTGTTTCCATGCGCTCTGGCACTCATCATGATGTTCTGTTGCGGTTTAGTCATGTTGGCCACATGACCTGGAAAGCTGTCTGTGGACAAACGCCGGCTCCCATGGCCTGAAAGCGAGATGAGCACTGCAACCCCAGAGTCCCCTTTTACTGGACTTAACTGTCCAGTAAAGGGTCCCTTGCCCTTTCTTTTACCTAGATCAAGATAAGTAAACTATCATCCAACAAAAAGGCAACTGATGTTTCTCTGCACCTTTGGTGCAGAGATTAGGATACTGAAATTACTTTAGGATTTTAACTCCCTCCCCTATTTCACACATTTGTAGGGTGGCCACATCATCCTACTTATCAGAGAACAGTCCTCTGTTTGAAGGAGTTCTCTATTTAAAATCCCAGTTAAAATTCCATTTAAAGACAGAGCCGTAAGTAGCCAGGGCAGGGCCCTACAGTTAGCACCAGATTGAGCAGGCACAGAGGTCATGGGAACATAGGAAATTACTTTATACCAAGTCAAACAGTTTGGCTCATCTAGCTCAGTATATTCTACACTGGTTGGCAGCAGCCAGGGGCGTCTTGCCCATAGAAGCAAGGGGCGCTGGGCACCAAGTTCTGGAGGGTGCCAGGAAAGAGGCGGAGGCTGGACCTGGCACCTCTCAGCATCAGCTCGTCACCCTCGCCCACCTCGCTAAAGCAGCCACCCTCCAGCCGCTGCCCACCTCCTCCAGCCCCGCAAAGCTGCCGGCAGTGCCGTAAAAAGGTTGCCAACTATGGGAAAGGGGGGGCAGAGGGATCTTTGCACCATGGTGCAAAATACTTAAGATGGCCCTGGCAGCAGCTCTCCGGGATTTCAGTCCTACCTGGAGATGCCAGGGACTGATCCTGGGACCTCCTGGACCTGAAAGACGTGTTCTACTACTAAGGTACAATCCTGGTCACCTGGTCACAGTCTTCTGCATTATGTTTATAGGCTTTATATTTCTGTTTGAACTCTAATTATTTCCAAATTTGCATCTAAACATATAAACCAGCATATACAAATATATGTCATCCTTTGCATTATTTTTGGTGATGCGTAAGTGGCCACCCAACATGCCTGACATTGCTTCCCCCAAGTATTTCCTCCTGAAGAAATAATACAGATTATAATGGAGGGTAAATAAAAATGTAAAATAAAAATAAAAATGCACCAGTTCCATCATCTAGGGATCTGAATAAAAATTAAGCAATTTACTTAATAAAAATTAGAGAAGACTGTAGGATTTAGGAATTAATTGCCCGACTATGCATACATTCTGTTTAGTTAGATTTGAAATGATTTAATCAGCCAAGAGTGACCCCTGATGGTAGAAAAGTCAAGTGAGACTAACTATAAGAAAGTTTGTAGGTATCATAGAGGCCAAAAGGTGTCTTGCTGACCTCAAAACTATTAATTAGTAACTAAGAAAGCAGCACCACAAAAAAAAATCACTGCTCCAGTATTTATCTCTAGAGGTTGCTGCTAGTCTGCCTCATTATCATCTGGATGGAAAACAGCTCTCTTCCCTGGGAGCTCTCTACAACAGCCTTATTGATTAGGTTCCCACAGTGTTAAATCATTCTGTAGCTTTCATTGCATTCTGCCTACTTCCCCACCCCTGAATAATAAAACCATCAAAGGTTTACAGGGGTGTGAGGTAAGGAGGATTTTGGTAAACACCACAGCAAAATGCAGATTCTATTTATTCAATGCCCTTAGAGCCAGAACACTTCGTGTGCCAAAACAGCACTTGAAAAAGCCAAATTAAATAAATCCCAGCTTTTGTTTTGCTCTTGCTGTAGTCCCCCTTGGATTGTCTGCCAAAAACATCTGAAATTGTCATAAATGGAAAATTTGAAATAACAGCATCAGAAGTTAATCGGGGAGCATCACATACCTTGTGTATAGTCGAGAAAACACAAAGAATGCACCTCTCTGGAGATATGAGCTGTTTTTCCAAGGGCCTAGTCTTGCATTACCTGAACATTATAATTGCTTTCTTAGATGTGGAGGTTGCTAACATGGGAAGTAGCCATGTCACCTGCCCTTTCTATCTCTCCAGGTCAAATACTACCAGAGTAGCAACTGCACAGAAAGGGCTACTGTAGGAATGGGCCCTTGGGGCTACAGCCAATGTAACACACTCTGTTAGTGCAACAATTTACACATGTGCGATGGAACTTCGCCCTGCCTCCCTTCAGATCTCTTATGGGAGCTCTCCCAACCCTCCGGAGCACATGTGGGGAGAGGGGGGGAACTCATTGTGGTAACAGAACAAGTACATTAAATACTGCCCATAGTGTCTGGAGAAGGTGCAGACCTTAACCCATATATTTTCACCAGGAAGCAGATTATGGAAGCTGCACAAACACTTACTTTAGACAATGTAACACTTACATTGTATGGCAGCACTCGCGCTAATAAAAACCAGTGATAATCAGGTACACAACAAACATCTGATACGGATACTTTGATTTCCATATCCGTACAAAGAGGAGTTATGGAAATATTACAAGATGAGCCATTAAACACTGCCGAATCCATTGGTGAAGAAACTTAACAAGCAACAGTAGTAAAAAATATATATGTATTTCCACGGCACTGGCAAATGTGCACTTGTTATTCTGAGAGTTGTCAAGGCTCCTCCCCCCAAATATAGGAGAATTATGGGCCCATGTGCTCAAAGGATGAGCTGGGAAAGGATGCAGGAAATAATACCAGCAGTCCGAAACCTATGCAAAATATCTCTAGTCTATTAGTTCCTCATCTCTTAAAGACAGTGAAAAGTTGAACTAGCCAATAGTATAACAGCAGAGAAGAGAAGCAAGCTCACCTACTCTCATATGATGGGCACAGATCTCTGTAAAAAGCCCAGCTAATAACAAGAAGGTACTGAATAGCATTCCATGGCTACTCTCCTTGCAAATTATACACACACAGAGAGAGATTGGCATTGCATTTACAACCCTTATGGTGAAGAGCTGGTAATAATTTCAAACCCATTGAAGTTTGCTCTCAAAAGCATGTGGCTTAATCAAACAATCATCAGTAACATGATGAATTAGTTTGCATGATTTTAAATTTGGTAAAGGAGATTATGACTAAACATCAGGAAGAACTTTCTGATGGTAAGAGCTGTTCTGACAATGGAAAAGAATTCCTTGGAAGGTGGTAGACTCTTTCATTGGAGTGTTTTGGGTTGTTTTTAGCAGAAATTGGATCGCCACCTGTCATGGATGCTTTAGTTGAGATTCTATGATTCTATTATTTTAATTCACTCAAAGACTCAGAGTAAAATCTGCCTTGCACTCAGTATATGTGGACTTAAACTAAATATGGCTCTGCATAAAGAGAAGAGCATATTTGGGACTTGATAATAATGCAATAACCTTAGCCCTTTGGCACCTTCTTTGCTGGCTGAATGAAGGGGCTTTTGAGAACATATCCAGCTAGCCCTGCCTCCTAGGTCAGCCCCAGAAAGCTTGGCCAATGGGCAAGGATAGGAACTGTAGTCATAACACATTGACTACCCCTGCCCTAAATGCTAACATGCTTCATCTAGGGGTCTTGACTGGTGGTATTCTGAAGGAGGCCCAATGTGTCTATGTGTGTACATACTTAGGTTCTTCCGAAGCAATGCAAGCTCTGACCAAAAAGTGTTGCCGTCCCTGTGGAGGGGAGCCCTGCTTGAATACATTTGTGCGTGTGTTGACCACCTTCAGACCCCATGTCAGCTAGAGGACATGGCTTAGCAGAGGCTAGGGGCAGGTATATAAGGGTGCACGCTTGGAGAATCCTTCATGTGTTTGGCATTCATGGTACCAAGCACCCAAACAGTGGAGACTCGTCCATTGAGGCAAATTGGACAGTGCCTCACTAGCCTAAGTCTGTCCTCAACCAGCTCTCACCTGCCCCGCCTTCTTACTTGCATCCAGTCAGGAAAAGGGCATTAACTGTCAGCTTCCTCCTCCTCCTTGGCTTCAATTTTTCCCTTGTGCAACTCAGTAGGCAGGAAGAGGGAGGACAAAAGTGGAATTAGTTGGCTCTCCCTATCATTAGCTCTGGCCCCGAAGAATTGATGCTTTTGAATTATGGTGCTGGAGGAGACTCTTGAGAGTCCCATGGACTGCAAGAAGATCCAACCTATCCATTCTTAAGGAAATCAGCCCTGAGTGCTCCCTGGAAGGACAGATCGTGAAGCTGAGGCTCCAATACTTTGGCCACCTCATGAGAAGAGAAGAATCCTTGGAAAAGACCCTGATGTTGGGAAAGATTGAGGGCACTAGGAAAGGGGGACGTCAGAGGACGAGATGGTTGGACAGTGTTCTCGAAGCTACGATCATGAGTTTGACCAAACTGCGGGAGGCAGTGGAAGACAGGAGTGCCTGGCGTGCTATGGTCCATGGGGTCACGAAGAGTCGGACACGACTAAACAACAACAAATCATTAGCTCTGGCCCCACCTACTGATGGCTTCTTTGCCTTCTGCTCCACCAATCACAAGCCACCTTTGAGTGTATGCTTTATGTATCTCCTAAAGCAGCTTCTATGGGACCCAGGTGGTGTTGTGGTTAAACCACTGAGCCTAGGGCTTGCTGATCAGAAGGTCGGCGGTTCGAATCCCTGTGACGGGGTGAGCTCCCATTGCTTGGTCCCAGCTCCTGCCAACCTAGCAGTTCGAAAGCATGTCAAAATGCAAGTAGATAAATAGGAACCGCTACAGCGGGAAGGTAAACGGCGTTTCCATGTGCTGCTCTGGTTTGCCAGAAGTGGCTTTGTCATGCTGGCCACATGACCTGGAAGCTATACGCCGGCTCCCTCGGCCAATAATGCGAGATGAGCGCGCAACCCCAGAGTCGGTCACGACTGGATCTAATGGTCAGGGGTCCCTTTACCTTTAAAGCAGCTTCTACTGGGACAAGTGGCGGCAGTAGAAAATGGGTCGTTGGGTCTAGAGAGAATTCTTGAAACCTGAAGGATGTGAAGGAGGATTTTCTTTTCCTGAGGATAATAAGTTAGTACAGTACTAGCTACTGAGACTTTATTAAGCCTACTCTAAAAATCATTTTTCAATAACTGTTTGAAATGTTACAGCCCTAATGTGGAGTGTTGGTGTTCCACACGGTGGGTGCAACACTGCAGCAAATTTACAGAGTTTGTGGCACTGATGACTCACCAGAAAAGTTGTAACTTTTAAATGAGGGCAGGTAGAGACTTATTCAAAGGGACAGCTAGAGCACATTAACTGATGTGATGTTAACATTTGTAATTTGATATTTTGTTGACTCATAAATGAAAGGGGAGAACCGCTCCCAACAGGTAAAGAGCTGGATGGATTATGAAGTCTCCGTCAGATTCTTCAAATACAAATTGTTGGATAAATCATTCTTCCTTATCAGCTGTTCAGAGGCAATACTGTACTGCAAATTGTTACGCACACGCACACACCGTGTGTGTGTGTGTGTGTGTGTGTGTGTGGTAAAAAAGTTTTCCCTAATAGTAGTAAAAAGCTGGCCTCTTTGAATGGAAGGGAGCAAGTTTTACTCTGGTCAATCAATAATTGTTGTTGCCTTTTGTAATTGTTTTTTCCTTACCATCACAAATGGCCTTATGATAATAATCATGCTATATGAAGTGACATGAGAGCTCTTAGAGAAATTTCTAGCAAAGGACTGCAGCCTCCGTGGGAGGTAACTCTTAGAATTATCTTAAACCACTACCTATCTTCCATTACAATAGAAAAGGCCTTTAATCGATATAATCTTTTTTTTCTCTCCCCAAAAGAGCAACTCCCCCCACTTTCTTTGCAATTCACTCATCTTAAAAAGAGCACTATAGCTTTTGTGCATAACTTAATTCATTCTTCAAGACAAGTACAAAATTTGTCACTGACATTTAGTGCCAAGCCACCGGCAATGGATAAAATGAACTAGTTAGCAATTTAACCTGCCTTTTTTTTCAAGTGGAGGAGGGGAGAGAAAGCAGGATGAACAATTTTCTGTTATCACAAGCAAATGGGTAACATTTAGCAAGATTTTTATTTTTATTTTCCAGCCCATCCTAGCTTCAAGAAGAAGAAAAAAGTCAGAGTAACGGGTTTTTTCTCTCTTCCAGAGTTCTAAATCATCTTCTCAGCCTATTCCTTTAATGGTTTAAAGTAAATGACTATCCAGAGGATAATTAGGCAGTGTGCTGTCGCATCGTGTCAGGTCACAGCTGGATTTAGTCAGCATTAACCTTTGGGGAGAATTGGAATATCAGTATCATTTAAAATTAAAGACGTGTAAGCAGGCATTTCTGGAGATGTTAGAAAAGTAATTGTCTGTAAATTGTTTGACCTTGAGATTTAATTGCATGCACAACACACATTCTAGCAAGAACCCTGGACGGTCTTCATTCTCTCACACCTCCACACCTCTCACTTTGCTGAACCTATTAAGCTACCTGTGGATTTTTCAGTAAAATATTAAAGATTGTTATATATGAAGCGTAAATGCTTTGAAGCAAAAAAGAGCCTTCCGAATGAAAGGAAGGTGGTGAAAGGCAGAGCAGGCAAACTCTTATATTTGAATTTCAGGTTTTCCCCGCCATCTTAAATTATTTTTTAATATATAGCCACACGCACACACATCACACACACACACACAGATGCACACAATGCTCCTGTTAAAGAACGGGGCTTAATTTTTATTTTATTTTTCCCCTCCCTCCCCCTCCTGCTAACAAGTTTGCATATTATGCCTTATTCCCCTTTTCCCTAATGAGACAGCTTATGCTTTCAAAGTCCCTCAAGCTAGGCAAATCTCTCCACTGCCTCCACTGTTAATAATGAAACTTCATAATTATACAAATCCAAGGTGGCCAATCAGCTTTTCAGGCTGAGCCTTCGGGTACCTCATGCATTATGTATGTGGCGCTTGGGCCTGTGAACTCACTTGCTTATATTAGAAGCCTAATTAATATTTAATCACATGTGCAGAGGGCAGATGAAGCTGTGCGAGCCGCCAAACGAAGCGCAAGCTGACAAACGGACAGGTGCGGGCCAGCGCAGCGCAAACACACACACACAAAAACCTCACCAGAAATATTCCTCTGAAGCTCTGGGGTATATGCATAGTCTGGACAATATTGACTTTTGCCCAGAATAATGAGTTAGGAGTACCGCCAGTGCTTTTTTCCTGGGGGTACTCAATGGTACCTTTCCCCAAATGTTAAAAATGTGGCACTTAGTGTAACAACTTCGTGGTGAGTACCAGCACCTCTTTTTTCTATTAAAACACACACACACAAACACAAACACAGCACTGAATACTCCTAGGCGCCTACTAGTGGCCGGCATCAACGTTCTGCAATAGGCAAAACTTTAAGTTTGCCTATGGAAGACGCAACATAGGTTATCAGTCAAGGCGCTCTCTGGGCAGCCTCACACAAAGCCATGCCAGTCCCCCCAACTGGTGGCAAGCTCACAGAAAACCAGTGGGATTCCTCTGAATTAATAAGAATCGGGCAAGAGATTGTAAATATACCAATCAGGGTTGCCGCAAATATAAATGAGATAAAAAAATAATAGAGCACTTTGCATATTGTAAACAAGAGAAGACATTACTAGCCATCATACTCATACCACATACTGAATTAGATCCCATGAGACCACTTTATGTGTTTGTTTTTGAGATCCTTGCTTACACAATATGCTTAAGTAGGAAACGGACAAAAATTGGATTCTATTTATCTGTATTTTGCTGGGGTGGTGGTGGAGTAGCGCATATATATGTTATTATTCATTGCCTTACACTGAAGTAGGACTCCAGCCCCTCCAGACCAGTACTGTCCTCTCAAGTTGTGACAGGTTACCACGCTATCTGTACTTTCCAGAGAGAGGTGAAAAAGGACCACATGTTTGAAGCTCATGTGGTAAACAACATAGTCTGCCTTGCAGATATCCCCCCCCCCTATAATACATTCTTATGATGTAGATACAATGATGCACAAGAGATAACATTAAAATAAATCATGGACAATTATTACAATTAAATGTCATTTTGATTGTATTAATAATGCTAACTTGTGAAACTGGAACTGCAGTTTCTGTATTATTGGCCAAAAGATAATGTCAATAAAGAATTTACAATCTTCTGCCTATTGTGGAGTGGTCTTAGCTGAATGCCTGCATAAAGTTATAACAATGTAATGTGTAATATATGTAGACCACCACAACAGCCTGATGTACCCAGTTAAGACAAGATGGCAAGAAAATGCAGCTTGTTGTAGCAAGCTTATAGTTGAGCACCTAAAAAAAACATCCTTCTGAGATCCACAATATAACAGTTCCCATTATTTATCTAATGTGACTGCCAAGCAGAGAAACAAGGCTCCTATTGGCACCAATGGAAGCTTCCTTGAAATACAAACAGTAGCTTCAGATCAGCCATGTTTGTTGAGCCTGATGCAGGGAGAGAAAAAGTTAGCCTTCCTCTCCCCATTTCCACAGCTCCATGGCTGCTTAGACTACCCCATGACTGCTTTTTTACATAACAAAAAGCATGCACATTAATTACATCCACATAATTAAATTCACATCTAGTTGGGCCTTCAAGCCCATAGCCATAAAAACTATGCAATATGGGGTGGCGGGTGTTATCTGCTACTTGGATAATATATCTAAAGAAACACAGGTCATGTTCAGAAAGTCACAATAGGATAATATCATTATTAGGATCATCAAAAATGTCGCTTTCAAAAGCAATCTTTTGAGTACTCTGGAATTCTTCTTCAAGACTGGATGTTAAATAAAACGGTAGGGAGGATGGTGATTGGGAATAATATATAGTCTGTGCTTTGTAATATTATTAAGGTGGAGTGCAAGCAATGTTATGCAGCCTTAATTAGACTTAGCCTCTGCTAGGATGCACCAGGGGTATTGAGACCAAGAAACTATAATAGATGTTTCCTCTAATTTTTTGAAATGATAAAATCAGCGTAACACATCAGTCTCCCACAAGGAAACACATGGGTCCCTTGAAAGACAGAGAGCAGAAATGAAGAGAAATGTCATTATTTACAGTAACAAACCTTCAGTTTTATTTTATGTGTTAAACTATATGATGGGCAAATAGAAGCAAGATTGAGTAGCATTACTTAGTGGTTGGAGGCCATGTAAACCTCCTTATCACCCCAGAACTTAAGTTCCATCTTAAGGTTGTGGAAAATAATCTTCTTCCAGTTATAGAATTCCTCTCCTCAGAGCTAAATTCATTAATCTTCAAAAAAACACACTCAAATCCTGCTTGTGCATTCAGGTAGAAAAGATCCAAAAGCCCCATTAGAATTTCCTCACTGTCAGAAGCCAATTGTGCATAGGCCAAGATGATCAAGGGCCTGGAAACCCAGCCTTATGAGGAACGGTTGAAGAAGCTGGGGATGTTTAGCCTGGAAAAGAAGAGACAGATATCTGAAGACAGGCATCTTCAAATATCTCAAGGGCTGTCACATGGAAGATGAAACAAGCTTGTTTTCTCCTGCTTTGGAGGGTAGGACTCAAACCAATAGCTTCAGGTAAGCAGATTCTGACTAGACATCAGGAAGAATTTTCTGACAGTAAGAGCTGTTCTCTACCTTAGAACATATCTATACCATCAGATGCCACAGAAAGGCATTAGATATATCAAGAGACCCATTGCATCCTGGTCTTCGCTTCTTTGAGCTCCTGCCATCGGGACGGAGATATAGAACAATGAAGGCGAGAACAAGCCATCTCCGGAACAGTTTCTTTCCTATAGCAATTTTGGCCTTAAATGGAAACTCTGGACTTTGAAGTCATCTTATTTATCTGTTATATTGTTCTGTATTGTATTGCGCTTATTAGTATTTAAATTTATGTGGAGTGTCTTATTTGAGTTGATATAGCAACCGAGAAATTTCGTTGTTCCTGCAAGGGGACAATGACAATACAGTAGAGATCTATTCTATTCTATTCTATTCTCTCAGAAGGTGGTGGAAGATCTGGATCACCACTGATTCTTCTTGCTTATGTCTGGTACCATTAATAATGAAGTGCCGAGTTCCATGGGGCCTGTCAGGCATTCATGGAACACTTTATGGCACGGGTGTCAAAGACAAGGTCCGCGGGCCTAATCCGGCCCGGCAGACCTCGTGATGTGGCCTGCCGCCCGCCCGCCGCCCGCCCAGGGCCGGCGCGTTCACTTAGGCATGCCTGTGGTGGCTTTCTTTACCCTGAGCTTACGGCGCGCTTTTGTTTTCTTTCTGAGGCTGCCGGGCTCGGGGCTGGGGAGGAGGGGAGAGGGGCGGGCTAGGCTAGCAAGGCGGCACGTTATTGGCTGGGTGGCGTGATGCTGACGCCCCTCCCTCCTAACTGGCCCGCCCCTCGCCTCCATGCTCCAGCCCTGGAAAACTTTAGTGCGCCGTGCCAAAACCGGGCAGCAGCAAGAGGCAACCGCGCTGTGGCTTCCTTTTGGATTTGTTCCCCTGAGTGCGCCTGCTGTGGCTTCCTTTTGTGTGTGTTTTTCTTGAGGCTGCCGGGCTGGGGCCTGGCCTGGGAGGTGAGGGGCAGGCTAGGCTAGAAGGCGGCGCGTTATTGGCTGGCGTGACGCTGACGCCCCTCCCTCCTAACTGGCCCGCCCCTTGCCTCCATGCTGCTCCAGCCCTGGAAAACTTTAGCATGTGTGCCATCGCTGAACCAGGCAGCAGCAGGCAACGGTGCTGCACTTTAGTGACTGTGAGTCCAGCCTCCGGACTTGGCTTGCTGTTGCTTCTTCCCGGAGTGGCTCCCAGTTTTGGTTGAGCCTTCCAGGAGTGACGGCAGCCGAAAAACGCTAGGGAGAGAGAGAGAGAGAGAGAGGTAATGTGTGTGTTCCTGAGCTGGGCTGTGGCGGGGGGTGGGGTGCAGCTGCGTGTGGTTTTTTGGCACTGAGGGGACCGAGGGAGGGCCTGGGAGCAGGAGGGAATTTAATGATTGAATTGCATTTGCACAGGAAGCTGTTTTGTGTGTGTGTGTGTGTGTGTGTGTGTGTGCGTGTGTGTGTGTGTGCGCGCGCGCCTGCCTGCCTGCCTGCCTGCCTGCCTACTTGCTTGGGCTGGGCTGGGGGAGGGGGGTTGTGGCGGTGGAGAAGGCAATGGAATGATTTAATTGCATTTGCAAAGAAGGAAGCTTTTGTGTGTGTGTGTGTGTGTGTGTGTGCCTGCCTGCCTGCCTACTGTTACCAAAAATCTTTTTTCAATAAATTGTACAATAATTCAATAAATTGTACAATAATTGTACATTTGAATATCTACTTGACATTATCCTGACTATGTTTCTGCTTTCAGAGCTAGTTATTACTTACATTATTACAAAAAACAGTAATAATTGAATGCAGCGACAATAATTTATGGTAATAAAGAGTGGACACATAGCCCTACAGATACAACCAGCCCTTTGAGGGTGACCAAACTGCTGATGCGGCCCCCAATGAATTTGAGTTTGACACCCCTGCTTTATGGGTTCATTTGTATTGAAGTGGGTCAAGAAACCTTCACCAAGCTCAGAAGTCACTCAGAAATTTTTGCTGGCCGTCTCTGTGATTGCCCAGTTTGTGTTACATTTCTTCATGCACACATCCATTCAAAGCACTGCCCAAAAAGGCATATGGCCAAAATATGCTACTTTATACTTATAAATACAAATGTAGTGATAGTTACTATAAACTAAATAGAAATATAGTATTTATCCTTATAGTGTGGAAGACTGGGTGACCGATTGGTCTGTGTGCCTCCTTAGTTGGCCGCTCTGCCTTCTAACTGTTCATTATTTTTTAACTAGGCTTGGAGCAAACAGTCTTTCAAACAGAGGACTCCTTTAAATTGAGGGCTATCCCTTCCCCTTTAAATAATAAGTCCCATGGCCACCATAATCCAAGGAATGTCAAGGCTACTCATGTGGAGAGAGAGAAAGAAAGAATCATGTGTGAATCATCTGCCATTTTTTTGCTGTAGCCTAAAATAAATAAATACAAATCCAGTCCCTACTAGCCGTAAGGCTTCTTAGCTACAGCAACTTTACCAAAGCTCTTTTTGGTATTTTGTCAAATACATGTTCTAGCCTCATCCTGTCTTATCATACAGCACATAGAGTAAGCTTATTACAAGCCCACAAGAAGTTTGAAAAAAATATTAAGCTTAATGACATTTGAATCTTTAAGTCTGCACCAGTGCTCCTTGTGGCTTAAAGACCCTAAGCTCTAAATACCACAGCGGCTGTTACTTCATACTTCAAGTACGAATGCTAAGAGCGGGAACTCTTGCTCATACAACAAACTGAAATCCATGAGCATAAGGATATTATTTTAGTCATCAGTTTTATTTCTTCTATTGTCTTGCACACAGTACCTACAATGGCAGTGTGTTGAACAGGTCAAAAACTGCTAAGTTTTAAGGATTCTGCTATAGTTCCTTTTTTGAAGGAGTAGTAGTAAACATACACCCATTAGGAGGAAGTCATATGCTGCACTTGGTAACTTCAGGGGTTAAGAAATCCTGTCCTTTCACTCAAATACCATGCATAAAACAAGGGCTAAGGAAATCTCTTCTGGAATTCTATCATCTTATAAGGCCTTCCATATTAACATAAAATACTGGAGTGGTAACCTCCAGCCACTCTGGAACCATTATTCATCAAATATAGTACAGGCTTAGTGTCCTGAATCATTACGGTAATGCATAGTTAAATAGATTGTGCCAGAACACAATTTTTCTCATGGAAAAGCTAGGATGAACTTCCCAGAATGAACATCAAGTATTGGCATTCATGGTTATGTCAATTGCTGCATATCTCCCGCCCTGCCCCCCACAAAAAGTGCATTCCCTAAAACATGCTAATTTATTGTCATCTGCCTCTCCAATTCAAGGAACCAAAAGTTTCCCTTCTCTACTCTGCAATGAACATGAATCAGGATTGACCACTGGAAATGGCACCCATATGGTGACTGGACCCAGGTGGCGCTGTGGGTTAAACCACAGAGTCTAGGGTTTGCTGATCAGAAGGTTGGCGGTTCGAATCCCTGCAACGGGATGAGCTCCCGTTGCTCGGTCCCAGCTCTTGCCCACCTAGCAGTTCGAAAGCACATCAAAGTGCAAGTAGATAAATAGGGACCGCTCCGGCGGGAAGGTAAACGGTGTTTCCGTGCGCTGCTCTGGTTCGCCAGAAGCAGCTTTGTCATGCTGGCCACATGACCCGGAAGCTGTCTGCGGACAAACGCCGGCTCCCTCGGCCTATAGAGCGAGATGAGCGCCGCAACCCCAGAGTCGGACATGACTGGACCTGATGGTCAGGGGCCCCTTTACCTTTACCTTTTTATTTCTAAAAGTAATTGTATACAACAATTTCATTTACAAAAAATAAAAGCAGTTTACAAAAATTATATACAGTCGTACCTTGGTTTTCGAACATTGGTTTTCAGCTTAGTTCCTGAATGTTTTGGCTTCTGAACGTCACAAAGCCGGAAGTGACTGTTCCAGTTTGTGACCCATTTTTGGAAGCCAAGCGTCTGTCAGAGCTTCTGATTGGCTGCAAGAGCTTCCTGAAGCCAATCAGAAGCTACAATTTGGTTTCCGAACATTTTGGAAGTCGAACGGCCTTCCGGAATGGTTTCCGTTCAACTTCCAAGGTATGACTGTATACACAATAAAAGCCACCATTGTTGTTGTTTTTTTAAAAAAGGATCGCCAACTATTTTTTAAAAAATATTTGTGTTAATTGCTTTTATAAGCCTGGAAGCAAAGGAAAGTTTTCAGCAAACATGTAAAGTTGAATATAGAAGATTCCTACTGAAACTGGAAAATCATTCCACAAAACTGGGTCAGTGACACTGTAGGCTTGGTTTTACTTTGATGTCAAATGAGCCTGGCCAAGTCAGGGGACAACCAACAGCGTTCCTACAGATGATTTCAGTGATCGATCTGGGATATAAGGTATCCTGGATCTAAGTCGTTCAGGACTTGAACCATGCAAGAACCTTGAACCAGGCTCAGCAGCAGATGGGCAGCAAGTGTAGGTGTTTTGACAATCATGTCACATGTTGTTGACTTATCCCTGGTTAAGGTCGTAAGACTTAGCGCTGACGTTAAGCAATGCTATTTCTCCTGACACGGGAACTATACTGGGTATCAGAAAGAAGTGATGGGCATCACTACCTGTTGGGCTGCCTGCAGATGTATGCCATCAAGAAGGCCATTTCTGGCTTCCCTCTCATCATGCTGCAGTTCTTGAGGTACGAGAGATGAGAATTCTGCGGGGAAGGCTGTGGGGATTAATTTATTGAAGAAAGCAATGGTCGCTGAACACATCACAGAAGAGAAAATTACTACTTGAAGACTTATGTTTAGGTTTGTTTCATATATTCATAGAAAACAAAAGGACTGCAAGATCTGAAATTAGGTCCCCGAAGTCCTTATTTCTCCTCCAGTAAATGTTACTGAGTTATACAGCAGAGCAACAGTTCTATTGGGCTAATAAACAAAAGAGGTGATCCATTCTTTAGAATCATATTCAGATGAAACATTAACATTAAAAAATGCTCCACACACGCATGGGCACACAATGTGAAAGCACCAGTGTTTCGGAATAGAGCTACATGGAAGTGTTCTCAATGATACAAGGCAGCCAAGAGCCTGAAAACTAAAAGATAAATGTTGCTGTACAAATACACAGGAGGTGTAGTGCCCGTAATTAACTAATGTAAGATGCTTTTCTTAAATGTACAGCTTCATTATAATCTATTGTGGTTAAAACCAACATTACACATTCAGCAGAATGAGAAGTGTGCCCTCTAATTTTATGCTAGAAATAAAACCTACAGCATTTCAACAGTACACATTTTTAGGATTTCTTTTTTTTAATACACTGTTAAAAATAAGAATTCTATTTTCTTGTCTGAATTCAAAAATGATTGACTAGTGCACGGATATCAAGTAATAAATAAAACAGTCCTAGTGCCTGAAAGACTCTTGAATAAAGAGAAAATTATTTTTGGATTTTCTTTCTGATCAGATATGAAATATTCTGAAACGCCACCACTATAATTTGATAAAAAGCTTGATATCTCCAAATGAAAATAGGACTCAGCACTTTCATTTTTTTTCTGTCTCTAAAGGAACCTAGGTAAACTGATTTTCAAAAAATGAAAATCTCAGGCATAAAGGTGGAAGTAATGAAGCAAGTTTAAATATGCGCTGACCTTTGAAATGAACTGCAATCCATGTTGTTTGGCCAGGATCTGGCTGTGTAGCTGTCTCCATTGATTTCCAAAGCATAAAAGACCTGGGTGTTAGAGCTGCTCTGCTCTCTGGTGGATGTTGACAGGCATTGCTGCAAAGCTGTGAACACAGGCAGAAATGGCCATATGCTCAGTGCTCTGAAATACAAAACAAAGAATCCATCAATATTTTTTTTAAAAAGAATATATGTATTGCCCTTCTGGTGGAAAAGAAAGAAATAGGGAAGGAATGTAAACTTTTTCAGGTTATAAAATAGCTTCTTTTTATGGCTTTCCATGGCATCTAAAAGAAAATCCAGTAATTTGGTAAATGACAACATAATCCAATACAAGTCCATTTGAAAATAAGTCCATTGAGTTCAATGGCTCTTACCTCCAAGTAAGTAGGTATAGATTTGCCACCTAAAAGTAACATATCCTTAACCAGGCTTCCTCAACCTCAGCCCCTCCAGATGTTTTAAGACTACAATTCCCATCATCCCTGACCACTGGTTCTGCTAGCTAGGGATCATGGGAGTTGTAGGCCAAAAACATCCAGAGGGCCAAGGTTGAGGAAGCCTGTCCTTAACGATGCAGCAATTACTTTTTTATGTATATGTTACTGGCAGTAAAATATAACCTTGGTGTAGAGACAAGGGCCCAGTTTCTCAAGTGGTTCCTAACCAGTCAGGCATTCTGCCTCACCAAGATGATTTTTCTAGACAGAAAATGGAAAAGGGGGAGCTTTCCTTCTATGCTCTCTCACCCTCAGCCCAGTTGTTTTCTGAATCTGCAGAATAATACCGGTAAGACAATGCCTGCAATGCAGGGCACTGCCTTAGTGAGCCTGATCTTCTTACCCCCCCCCCCCCGTCCCTCATTGCTGCTAGCTGGTCTTCTGCCAAGGAAAGATCTTGTGAGCTGCAGGTAACAGCTGATACTTTTTGAATGGAAGTTGTACCAGAAGTGGAGGACACAACAATCTGCAGCCCATTTGGGTGGTACAATGGCTGCTTTTGTTTTGGCAGAGAATCAACTTTGTTACATATTTTGGCATACCATGTAGACATCTATGAGATGCTAAAAATACACAGGGGTTGATACAATTTATGAATTCCAAAAAATATTTAAGCAGGTGTGTCACATACAGAAGAATACATATGTACCAGGGGTGTATATATGCTCTGTACAATCTCTGAATAATGAGCAGAACTCATATCTGGAGGAACTGTACCTTGACAGAGCATAGAGGAACTTCCATAAGGTGTGATAGGGCAAAACAGAGTCACACAGAGTGCCTCCTTGTACTTCATGACTCAATACGTTTTTTAAAAAAATTACATAAAGTGCATATAATATATTGCCAGAGAAAAACTATGTCTCATTTACTAGCCATAAAGTTAGTGGGAGTTGGGGCTGCGGAAAGGGTGGAGCTTTCCATAAGCAAAACGTAACAACATGCTGCTTTGCAATGGACACGTCTTGCTTTCCATAAAATGAGGGAAGTTTTGCCATGGCTATCAGATCCCAGCAGATTTGGGGAGGGATAAATAAACAGGAACAGAATCACATGGAGGAAAGTGAATCACTGTCTACTACTCTCCTAATCAACTTCAAAGATGCAGAGCACAAATGCCCCTGGAACTATCTGTCTGCAGTGTGACAGATTTGTTATCCAGGGGCACCTCTCTCATGCCTGCAATTTTGAAACCAATTGCCCACAAAGCATTATGGGAGGTTTAGCGATTCCCTTTTTTTACACACTCCAACCTGCAATTGCTGCCACGGCAGCTATCCTTCTGAAATCTGGTTGAGTTCATGCTCTCAGAAAGGGGAACCAAGGTTGCAAATTTCATCCAGTTCTTCCCAAAAGTTATATGCTTCCTTTTTCAAAAAACAAAAATAAAAGTGCCCATCCCTCAAGCCCCTGGATGGATTTATTTGCAATTTGGGAAGATTAATCCCTTTGCTATGCCTGCATATTTCATTAATTTCTGTCGAGGGGGGGGAGTTATAATTTCTTCTTCTTCCTCCTCATAATACTTTATGACAGGAAACATAGCTGTTGTGGGCATGAAGAACAAGTAAAATTGGACAGACAACAGAGCAACTCAGAATAGATCAACCTGCTTCCTGAAGTCAAATGCAGATCAGAAATGACTCCTGAGGCTGGTGCATGTCTTTAGTGCATACATGCTTTATTCTGCATAAATGTACATCAAGGGTGCCTATTTTCAAGCTATACATTTTCCAAATAAGCATAGTATAAATAGATTCATTTTACTGAATATATCTATTCAGTAGTAATCTTGGTCCAAGGGAGTCCTGACCAAGTCTGACCAACTAAAACTACATTGTTACACAATACTTTCAGCTTCTGCAAATGTGAAAGTAACTTTTTTTTTCATTAAAAAAAAGTTTTTATTGGTTTCCATTTAAAAATCACAGTGCACAGCAATAAATCACAATATGCAAAAGTACACACAAATAAAGATATATACCTCGTCTAACAAGCTCAGAGACGACGAGGCAAGGAAAAAGATAAGCCAGGGGAGAAGCTATAGAAAAAAAAAGGAATAGAAAAAAGAAAAAAGAAGAGTTGAGGTTTAACTTCCAGTTACTTCTCTGTATCTCATCAATTACATTCATTTTCATGACACAATTCTTAATTTGTCTACAGTATTGGTCTTCAGATGATCTGTTTTAGGCTCAGGTATACTCTGCTGGTTGGCTTAATTTTTTATTATTTAGTTTGATTCTAGGTATTCATAAAATATTCTCCATTCCTTTTTAGTTTTCTGTTTCATCTGTCCTCTAATCCTTCCTGTAAATTTTGCAAGCTGTGCATATTCTTTCATTAACGATTGCCATTCGAGTTTGCTGGGTATGTTGTTACTTTTCCAAATTCTCGCTAGCAGAATTCTTGCAGCCACTATTCCATACATCATTAGCGTTCTGTTAGCATTCTTTACATTTTCCGGTATTATATTCAATAAAAATACCTCTGGTTTCTTTTTAAATGTTATTTTTGTCATTTTCTTAAGTTCCTCATAGATCATACTCCAATATTTGTTTATCATGGGACATTTCCACCACATATGTATCTGTGTACCTACTTCTGTTCCACACCTCCAGCATTTATTGGATTGGCTTTTGTACATTTTGGCTAATCTATCTGGTGTTTGATACCACCTGTACAACATTTTTAAGATGTTCTCTTTTAGGTTGTAACAGGCAGTAAACTTCATGTCCTTTTTCCACAGCCTCTCCCATTGCTCCATGAGAATGTTATACCCAAAATCTTGGGCCCATCTCACCATTGATGTTTTGGTTTGTTCTTCTATAAGGTCCCATTCGAGCAATAAATCATATATCTGTGAGATATGTTTCCCTTCTTTATTCGTTAAGATTTTTTCAAATTTAGATTTTTCTTTAGCAATACCCAATTTTTTGTCCTCATTGAATCTTTGATTTATTTCAAAATATTGGAGCCATACCGAAAGGTGATCTTTGATTTCCTCATATTGTTTCAATTTAATTTCGTTTTGATTTATTTCCAATAAGTCATGGTAGGTAGCTCTTTTCTCGTCCATATTTGTTTTTTTGACTGTTATCATATTTATTGGGGAGGCCCACAGAGGTATTTTTTTTCTAAAATTCCTCTATATTTTATCCAAATTGTATATAAAGATTTTCTCACCAAATGGTTTAAGAATCCCCTGTGGGCTTTAACCTTCTCATGTAGCAAGTAAGAATGCCACCCAAAGCGGTTGTCAGCTCCCTCCAAGTCTAGAAGTTCTGGGTTTTCCAGGGTTATCCATTCTTTCACCCATACCAACCCTGCTGCTGCGTGATATAATTCAAGATTAGGCAGCGCGAAGCCCCCCCTTTCCTTTTTATCAGTGAGTAGTTGGTATTTAATACGGGGTCTCTTACCACTCCAAATGAATTTCGTGATGTCTTTGCGCCATTCTATAAAACATTTCATTCCTCCCAGTATTGGTATTACCTGAAATAAATACATTAACCTAGGGAGTACATTCATTTTGATTACTGATATTCTGCCCCATAGTGATAATTGTAGCTTACTCCACTGCTCCATATCTTTTTTTACCTCGTTCCACACTTTTTTGTAGTTGTTTTCATACAGATTTAGGCTCTTTGCTGTAATCCAAACCCCGAGGTATTTAACTTTCTTTCTTATTTCTAGACTTGTTAGTTGTTGTAACTTTTCCTTTTCCATTTTATCCAGATTTTTTGTTAGTAACATGGTTTTTTTATAATTCACTTTTAGCCCTGCTACCTTCCCATATTCATTGATGATTTCCAATACTTTCGGGATACATTTAATAGGGTCCTGTGATGTTATAATTATATCATCCGCGAACGCACGAACCTTGTATGACCTTTTGCCGACCGTTATCCCTTTCACCATTTCCTCATTTCTGATGTTGTTTAATAACACTTCCAATACCATTATAAATAGCAGGGGGGATAATGGGCACCCCTGTCTTGTGCCCTTTGTTATCAGGAAGCTATCCGTCACATTTCCGTTCAATATCAACCTAGCTTTTTGTTGGTTGTAGATAGCTCCTATGGCATTTTGTATTTTTTCTTTAAATCCCATCATCTCTATTTGCTTTCTTAGGAACTCCCAGGAGACATTATCAAATGCCTTCTCGGCGTCTAATAACAATAATGCTGCTTTTTTATCAATTTTAAATTCCAGATGTTCTAAAATATCAATTACATTTCTTGTATTGCTCGCAATCTGCCTCCCTGGTAAGAATCCTGCCTGGTTTGGATGTATTACTTCTTTAAGGATGTTTTTTATTCTTTGTGCTATTATCCCTGCGAAGATCTTATAGTCGCTGTTTAAAAGGGATATCGGACGGTAGTTTGCTATTGTCTCTGTGTCTGCTTCTGTTTTTGGTAATAACGTAATATATGCTTCCTTCCAGGACTCTGGTGTTAGTCCCTTTTCTAATGTCTGGTTCATCAGGTCTTTTAACGGGTTGAGGAGAATACCTTCCATCTTTTTGTAATACTCAACCGGAAGTCCATCTGGACCTGGTGATTTTCCTGGTTTGCTTTTCTTCATTATGTTTTTTATTTCCTGTATTGTGATTGGGTTTTCTATCTCTTTGGTTTTTTCTTCTATATTTATTTTCAGTCTATGTAACTCTAAATATTGTTTTATTTCTTTCCTATCCTCCTCTTTTTGTTTATATAATTCTCCATAATATTTCACGAATTTCTTCATTATCTCCTGTGGCTTATCTATTGTCTTTCCCCCTTCTCTTATTCTATTTATCATTCTCTCACTTTTCCTTTTTTTTAGTTGCCAAGCCAGATATTTGCTAGGCTTATTGCCAAATTCGAAGGTGTTCTGTTTCCATGATCTTATCTTCCAATCCATTTCCTGTTCTATTCTAATTTTATAGTCTACTCGTAGCATATTAATTTCTTTCTTTAATCTTTCATTATTCGGGTTTTTGTTTAGATCTTTCTCTTTTTTCTCTAGTTCTTCTATTATTTTCTTTTTTTCTTTTTCTTTGGCTTTATTTGCTATGGCATTTTGTTTTATAAAGTAACCCCTGATTACTGCCTTGCTGGCATCCCACACAGTTCTATTTTCCACTTCTTTGTTGTTATTCAATTCAAAAAATTCTCTTAATGTTTCTTTGGCTCCTTCTATTATTTTCTCATCGTACAACAATGATTCTTTCAATTTCCACCTCCTCATTCCAACTTTCCACTCTGGTTTCAACTGTAAGGTTATTGGGTTATGATCTGACATGGTTTTAGGTAAAATTTTAACCTCTTGTATCCTTCCTAACAATTCTGATGTCAACCATATTGTATCAATTCTACTTGCCACATTTTTTGCATTGGAGAAATAAGTATATTCCCTCTCAAATTCGTTTTTGACCCTCCAACCATCTATCAAATCCAGCATCTTCACCATCTCAAAAAACGTCTGGGGCAACTTCCCCATCTTTTTCCCTTTCCCAGTCCCGGTTTTATCTATCGTTGGATTACAGACTCCGTTAAAGTCCCCCATTAGTACCATTTTCCCTTCAATACATTCTAATAGTTTCTCCTCAACCTTTTTATAGAACTCCGCCTTTCTTTCGTTGGGTGCATATATACCCGCTATACCGATTGATTCTCCCAAATATTTAATTTGGATTATTACTATCCTGCCTTCCTGGTCTGCATATAGTAGTTGTGGTTCTAGGTTCGCTTTAACATAAATCACCACCCCTCTTTTTTTCCTTTCGTCGGCTGCAATAAACTCCACTCCTAGTTTTGGGTCTATCAGCAATCTTTGATGCTCTTTTTTGATGTGAGTTTCTTGGAGACATATAATGTCTAGTTTTTGTTTGATTAATACATGTCTTATCCTATTCCTTTTCTTTTTGTCATTTAAGCCATTAACATTCCATGTTGTTAATTTAAGATTCATATTATTGATTCCAGCGCGCGTTACCTTTCACAAATTTTAATTATTTATTTGTTCGTTTATTTACTGGTTTAACTTAAAAAAAAGGAGAAGAGGGGAAAAAAGGGGAAAAAACAACAACCAGTTGAAGCTCTTCTATTCAATATCTTCACTTTCTTCCCCTTCCTCCTTTTCCTGGTCAGTTTCTCCTTCTATTGGAGTTTTTTCTCCACCTAGTTGTGATTTGTATCTCCTATAAAATAAATCAGCGTCTTCCGGAGTTACGAATTTTCTCCACCTCCCTTTGTAGCTAAATGATAAACCTTGAGGGTACTCCCACTTGAAAAAGATAGAATTGGCTCTGAGTGCTTTGGCGAGAAACTGATACTTCTCCCTCTTTTTCAAAAAGCGGGGAGGCACCTCCTTCATCACTATAATTCTTTGTCCTCCAATTTTTAGATTCCTCTCCTTTTTTTTCTGCAACATTCTGTTTCTCAAGTCTTTTTGTGTAGAAGGTGATTAGACAGTCCCCCGGCCAGTTATTTTCCTTAGCTTTCTTTGAGTTCACTCTAAAGAGTGACTCCACATTTCCTGTCACCACTTCTTCTTCTATTTCTAGCCATGCCGCTATTTCTTTTATTATTACCTCTTGCAAGTTCCCCTCTAACTCTTCTGGGACACCCCTCAATCTGAGCGATTTCTCCTGGGCCTGCATCTGTAGCAAGGCCAACGCATCCCATGTGGCTTCCTGACGTATCCTTTGTTCCTCTCTTTCTTTCCTAGCTTTATCCCACTCTTTTTTGCCATCCCTTACTTCTTTCAAGGTTTTTTTAGTCAAGTCATCCACCTGCTGCACCTTATCCTTATTTTCTTGGGTTGTCTTTCCCAACTCTTTATTTTCCTCCTCTATTTTTTTAACCTGCGTTTCCAATTCTCTTATAGATTTTGAGTTCCCTTCTATTTTTTCATTCATTTTATCCAATTTTTCCTCCAACCCCCTCATTTTCTCATTTACGTCTAATTTAAGTTCCACAAATTCTTTTCTCATCTCCATTATATCTCCCTTCAAGCTTAGGATCAGTTCTTTCACCTCCATATCTCCTTCTTGCCCAGAGTTCCTTCTTGCTTGTTGCAGGTTAAGCAATGTGCTTTGATTAAGTTTTTTACTTCCCATTTTTATCCTCTCCCTCCTCCACCCGATCCAGTTAATACAGTTCCGACTTGACTTCTGATATCGTTGCTCCTCTCTTTTTTTTTAGGTTTTAAGTCCCTTTGCAGTTCTTTCTGCAACTTTATTCCCTTTGGCAGCACTCTTGTTGCATTTCTGGCCACTGATGTCGTTGCTCTGTTCTCCCGTCGTTCCACCTTTCTACACCGTCTCTCGCTTCTCCGCAGTTCTTCTCTACGCCTCTGGTGTCGCTGCTCCGCTCTCCCGCCGTCTCTTCTTTCTACACAGTCTCTCTCTTCCCCGCCGTTCCTCTCTCTGCCTCTGATGTCACAGTCCCAGCAGCCTAATAGTCTCCGCCCATTCTTATCCCACGCTGCTCCATTTTGTTTCAGGTAACGTTTTCTGCTTTTCTCTCACTCTTAAATTCACTTCGCAGTTTTAGTAACTTTCCATTCAAAGTCCCACACCAACTATCTCCGTCATTGTGCGAAGCCCTTTCATTATTATCACAACTTGCCGGCGATACGCTGTGCAGTCATCTGCAGCAATTCCAAGTAGTTCGTTAAGAGTAATCTTAAGAGTAATCTGTGTTCTCCAATTTTAAGCTCTATTCCAGAGAGTCTTTCTCTTTTCAACTTTCAAAACAGAAACTGAGCCTCTAGTTTTCATGCCCGGTTGTTTTAATACAGAGATAGTAAACTCCTTTAGCAATTACTGTCCCCCGGTTTTAAAAAGTCTTTCCTTTCAGCTCAGCACCTTTTGTTTTATCTTTTCTTTTCCTTTTATGCACTCCAATTGTCCTCCGTGTCTCTTCACCACCCTTATAGTTTTTCAGTGCTGAGAACACGTCTCGGGTTTAATAATAATAAAAGGGGTTTTTACCGCTCTCACGCCGATTCAGGCTTAGGGGCTTCTTGTTGAGAGGTGTTTGATTCCCTTTTGCGTCTGGGTCTCTCCGCTCTCTTGCCGCTGGCTGGAGAATGCCGAGAGTCCCGTCCAACGCCGCTGGAAACGATCAACCAAGAGTCACCCCCTTGGCTTTTTTTGGGGTCACGCAGCCCTCGTTACCCCCAAAAATCCTCTCTCAACAACCACCCTGTTGCGGAGCTCGCAAAGGGTGCTGCCGTTTCGGTGGCGATAGAAACCGGAAGTCAAATGTGAAAGTAACTTTAATTACCACTGTATCCTGAATTTCAACTATTTTCAACATACATCCACTTTCTAGGAGATTTACTCAGACTCAAAATACGCCCAGCATTACTATCATAGTTTCATACTACTCTATTCCCTCAGAATTCGGAGCTGAATTCTGGACTCTTACAGCTGCTTTTGCAGTAAACTGGTGATTTACAAATGGCAAAGGCTGCACACAGGGAAAGCAAGAATTTGTGTAGACGGTATAAAATCAAGGCAATGTCAATTCCAACACCCAAATACCACAAAAAAATGCTTCGGAACCTTTTCCAGTAAGTCCTAAACCCAGGCTATCTTTTCCCCCTTCTTCCTATATCAGGAATTAAGACATTAATAGTAATTAAGACACTGTAAAGGCAACACATAAAGCTTGTTCCACATTTGTAAGATCTTTTAGTGTCACAGACTTTGGATTTCCCTGCCCGTTGACATCAGCCAGGTGCTGGCACCTTAAAAAACTGATACAATCATGGGGGGGGGAATCTATACATTTTGTTAACACAGGCTTCCTCAACCTCAGCCCTCCAGATGCTTTTGGCCTGCAACTCCCATGATCCCTAGCTAGCGGGACCAGTGGTCAAGGATGATGGGAATTGTAGTCTCAAAACATTTGGAGGGCCGAGGTTGAGGATGCCTGTGTTAACAAATCCAGTTCTTGCTTCAGGAGTGTTTGGGAAGTGCCTGGGAAAACGCTTGAATGAGCTTCAGAACACTTAACGCTGATTTCTGTAGTCAGACAAGGCATAATAATACCTGGAGACAGTCCCACCCATAATCTCTTGGAGAAATGAACGCAACCATGATTTCAAGTAGCAAAGGTGGGCATTTTTGTCTAAAAGAAGACTGAAAAGGTTTATTTATTTATTTTTTATTTAAAAAAAAGCAACTCAGACTTTGAGGAAATATTATTAAGTACTCACCTGGTTAAATTAAAGTTTTATAGCACATACATTTTATCTATATATAAACTCTCTTGACAGCAAACTGGTTATTAAAAACGGAACTATTGAGAATTGCATTAATTATATTCATAAACAATTTGCCTGTCAAGCAACTTTGCTCCAAAATGTGACCTAACTAAAAGGCTTATAACAGCTTTCAGATACTAAACTAGTGACATCTTCCTTTTCCCTTCCATCCCTAACCCTATTAGTTGTTTGTTCTCTCATATAAATTCAGCAGCGTAAATTTCAAGAGACTACTAAAAATATTTAGCAATATAAGTTAATAAAATGCATGTTGCTTAGCTGGTCGTCTCCCTTAGCTCTTTAACAGGGCTTTACATCTTCAAAGGCTTTTGCATACATTAATTGGTTAATATGTTTTCTCCAAGACTCACCAACAGATGTGCACCAGTAAAATTCTGGGTCTCCAGATACAGGTATTATACCAACTGTCAAATTATAAACATATAGTATAGACATTTCTTTATACCCAAGTGTTTCATGAAATAATTATAGCTACAAATCCATGATACACTGGGACTAAAGAGTAAGGGGAGACTGGATAAAATGACAAAGCTTGCTCCCCACAAGGATGGAAGCATGAGTTGAGATGAAGACTTGGGCTGAGGGCGATTAAATGACATACAGCATCTACAGCAGGCATCCCCAAACTCGGCCCTCTAGATGTTTGGGGACTACAACTCCCATCATCCCTAGCTAACAGGACCAGTGGTCAGGGATGATGGGAACTGTAGTCCCAAAACATCTGGAGGGCTGAGTTTGGGGATGCCTGATCTACAGTGTAATAGCCAAAGGAGGGTAAACATGCAGATATTCATTTTATCTGCAGAATGAATTTAGATACATTAAATCAGGGGCGTAGTGAGGCGCCGCGACACCCGGGGCAGCAAAATGCTATGCACCCAGGGGGGGGGCATCGTTACGTAACGACACATGCGTCATTACGTGACGGGGTATCACCTCCAAAGCCGCACACCTCCAACTACAAACTCTGGGTAAAAAGCCCTGCAGCAGAGTTTGTAGCTGGAGGCGCGCGGGTTTGGGGGCGCGGGGGGACGCGATACCCCATGTAGCGACACATGTGCAACACTTGGCGCGGACTTTTTACCGGGAGGCTGGAGGCTCGGCTTGGGAGTCGTGGGGGTGGGGGCACCAAGTGGCGCCCCCCCCAGAGTGGGACCCGGGGCGAACCGCCCCATCACCCCCATTGTGACGCCCCTGCATCAAATTAAAAGTTGGAGATAGAAATCACTGAATAGACGGAGATGGTTGGGTTTTAAGAATACGAGCCAGTTACTTAAACCATGATTTGATCTTGGCTTCTTTCTGCTACTAACCACTCTTACTTAGAGGGACCACACTGCAGAAAACTTATTTCTCCACCTTGTTTTTACAGTTGGGCATAGCTATGTCTTCGTAAACTTGGTTTGGCCACTTGTTTTATCTGTTGGCAGTTTTTATTATTTTATCTATGCATATTTTGTGCTGATCTTCTGTGTTTTACTGGAGTTTTAAAATACATTATTGTTGGAGGCTTGTTTAACTTGATGTGATTGTGCAGTAAAGGGGTAAAGGGGACCCGACCATTAGGTCCAGTCATGGACGACTCTGGGGTTGAGGCGCTCATCTCGCTTTACTGGCCGAGGGAGCTGGCGTACAGCTTCCGGGTCATGTGGCCAGCATGACAAAGCTGCTTCTGGCGAACCAGAGCAGTGCATGGAAATGCCGTTTACCTTCCCTATTTATCTACTTGCACTTTGACATGCTTTCAAACTGCTAGGTTGGCAGGAACAGGGACTGAGCAACGGGAGCTCACCCCGTCGTGGGGATTCGAACCGCCAACCTTCTGATCGGCAAACCCTAGGCTCTGTGGTTTAACCCACAGCACCACCAGTGTCCCTCCAACTTAATACAAAGGTGAGACTAATTGCAGTTTGTCTGAGTTCTGATGTCATGCCAGCCTGTAATTGGTCTAAACTGGAAGCAAATTCTTCCAAACTCCCTCTCACCAGTGTACCAGAGGAGGACAGAGAAGTATGTAGGCCTAGGGCTGTCTGTGGCTCACCCCAGTAATGCTAAACCATGGATCAGAAATATGTACAAATGCAGATATCATATCCCAGAACTGTGACTATGGCCAGTTTTTCATGCAAGGATAACATGAGGCAAGAAGTAACTTCATTTGCCAAGCAGCTCTTAACTGCTGCAAAGTGTTGATATGTGTTCTTATCAGAATTCATTCTAGCAAATCCGCTGATCAGCAGTGTGATGATCCTTACCCTCCACCCCAATCATTTCTTACCTTCACTGAGCTCAGCCTTCTCTCTCTCCACTTCCCCCAGACAGTTTAGATTGAGCCTTCCAATGAGTTCTGATGTCACTTATCTGAAACTCAGCATTAGATGCTTATTCCTTCCTGTTTAAAAGGAATACCCTATTATCAGATGTTTTCTTATACGAAAATACAACCATACAGCAGGTGGCACTTAACCTATTATAGTGCCCGAATTTTAACTGAACCACTGTCCCAAGTCAATTAAGTACGTGGATATGTATATCAAGGTTAAAATTACTTGCAGATAAATAATAATAGGGGGAAACTGTTGGACCGTCCTACAGTTTATTTAAAAAGTCAATCAACTTTCAAGGGCAGCCCAACAAAACTCCCTTTTGCAGTGAATATTCTGCGGAAAGAATTTAAAACAGAAGCATATCTTAGAGGCAAAGGTAGGATAATCACAGTAGTATGCTACCTTCCGAGAGGATCTCATTATTTTGTGATTTAATCTCTGCCTGCAATTTGTGTGTGTGTGTATGCTATAATCACATTTAACCTTGAGGAAAGCCAGCATCTGGTACATGTTTTCAGCAGGGAGACCTTATACTATTAAATGTGAAAAACTACGTCTGACTTTACACTTGCTGTGATGACAACAATAGCTCAAACAAATACTTATGTGCTTTTAAGCGTTCTGTTTGTGTGAATGATTTCAGATGCCAGATTATCACCTGTGTTACCTTGTTAACGTACTTCATCTTTGTGTCAGTGAAGATCATGCTGATGGAAAGGGACAAGTTATATAAAATATTTTTCAGGCATGAATAAAAGTATTTGGAAAATAACTTGATTTTACATTCACTAGTTCCTTCATTGTTGTCTTTCCCCATTTTGACCTTCATCCACAAAGATACCTGATGAGAACATAGGAATAGCAACAACCATAATGTTTCCTGTAATTCTTGTTTGCTATATGAACAAGCATTAACAACACTCCAGGATAACTCAAGGTCATTTGTTTCTTATGCTCAGCAATATAGAATTTCTTATTATGAAGGGTAAAAAAGCTAATGAAAGCTCCAGATAGCCTCCAGCTGAGTGCTGGGTTCTGGTTCAGCTTTGTGTCCATGATTAAGGGAATCAAAGGCACACACACAAAAAAACTGTGGCTATTGAAATATTTCCACATATCAGCATAATCTTTCTCCTTGATAAGACTGCAGCGCAGCAGCCAAATGGAAGATGGCAGCCTCTTTGTTTTGGTAGGTGTAACCAGGGATGGGCGAATTGCAAACCATAATTACCAACTGATATATTAGTATAAACAAGTTTTAATAGCAACTCTACATTTTTCCCAAGTCTGCCACATACTTAATGATAATCTGTCATAATCTTTAACATTGTGTATGCCATCAAATGCCAGCAATGCCCTTCAGCTCTCTATATTGGACAATCAGGCCAAACCCTACGCCAAAGGATAAATGGACATAAATCTGACATCAGGAATCACAAGACAGAGAAACCGGTAAGAGAACACTTCAATCTCCCAGGGCATTCTAGACAAGATCTCAAAGTAGCTGTCTTATTACAAAAGAATTTCAGAAATAGACTGGAAAGAGAAGTTGCTGAACTGCAACTCATTACCAAACTTGGAACCATGGAGAGACCTGGCCTGAGCAAAGACATTGGATTCTTATTTCATTATACATGATGAAGCTATCTTTAGCCATCTCACCCCTTGCTTTTTCCTGTAAGACAAATTGCAGTCGTTAACAGTCCTCAATGAGTTTCCACACCTATCAGTGAAACACACATTCCCACCACCCTCCTGAGAATACCCCTCCCCACCCTCACACTATACATAAGGGTCTGGAGAATTCTGTTTCAGTGTATCTGAAGAAGTCTGCATGCCAGGGCCGTCTTAAGCGCCCCTGGCGCCGTGGAGCGACGGATCCCTCCGGCGCCCCCCACCCCGTTTCCCAGCGTGATGGGCGGGTGGGTGCAGCGTGGCTGCCACAGGCGCTGCTGCGGGCAGGCAGGCACAGCGCGGTTATCGAACCGGTGGACCGGGCGGACACAGCTCGCGGCGCCCTCCTGGCGGGCTGGCGCCGTGGTGCCCTGCGCCACCGGGGGTCTACCTAGAGCCGGCCCTGCTACATGCACACAAAAGCTCACACCAATGACAAACTTAGTTGGTCTCTAAGGTGCTACTGGAAGGGGGAAATTTTTTATTTTGTTTCGACTACGCCAGACCAACACAGCTACCTACGTGTAACTGTCATAATCTGCTATTGATATCTGCATGTTACATAATGGCAGGATCACTAGGCCTCCAACTGAGGAGGAGAAAGCTTCAGCATCACATAATACCTTTTCATGGCCAGAGAAAGAAAGGGCTGCGAGGAAGAAATAAGAATGCAAAACAATCCCTGCCGAATGAGACCAAAGACGGAGACAGATTTAGTGCAGCGCAACCAGTTCTGCCGCAGTGGGTGCCAAGCTTAGGGGATGCCAAAATTATGACGCAGAGAATTGAGCAGAACGGAAGATGAGAAGCAGGGCAGGGTACAAATTTTTGCCGCACACAGGGAGCCACTGAAATTTGAAAGACCAAAGTCTGCCCCTACCAAAGGCCCACCCAGTCTAACATTCTGTTTTCACAGTGGCCAACCAGATGCCTACTCGTGATCCTCAGCAACTGATATTCAAAGGCAGACTGTCTCTAATAGTAGTGGCATAACATAGTCATCATATTTAACATCCACTGATCTTTTTTCCTCTCGGGTGTTTGTCTAATCTCTTTTTAAAAGCTGTCCAAGTTGGTGCAATTCTATGACAAACTAAATCCATTCCCCAGCACTGATGTCAGAAACCAACCAATGACTGAAACCCATGGGGCATGCCTGCAAGGCAGAGGGGAGGGCGTCACACAAATTTGCTCCAGCAAAGTGTAGCAAATATTTATATGCAGCATTTGCAGTTTTAAAACATTGTTCCACTGTATGATGGTACTGTGGAGATTCAGGTGACCGATGCATTTTCCTCCAAGTGTTATGTTAGACTTAGTTTTACGATTAAGATATGCTTTAATCAATACAATTCTAGCTCTAAACAAGGAGTTTTAAGATAAGCTCTGTCAGTGTTATAATTAAAACTCTATATAGGCAAATTTCACTCATAGATTATAGTTTCTCCTGCATGCATATATTAGTGCAAATGAAGAGAAGACAACCTAAATGTCACTATGCCATTGTCAATGATTCTCTCAAGTTCTCAGACAAAGGTGTGATTTTATAGCTGCAAGCTGTAATATATCCCTCAAATCAAATATGTTTATTCGGCTGTACGCCCATCATAAAACACAACACAACAAAACAAATCAAATAAAAACCACAGACTCATACAAACCACAGATAATATAACACAATTCACAGCTCACGAGGACAAATATTAACAATTCAAAAAACATATCTTGAAGGTTTAAGATTAAGATTAAAAATTTAGGCGCCTAACTAAAATCAATATCTGATGTCATTAAAAAAAATTCTTATAACTATCAATAATCAGCTAACATTCCATTCCATCTCTTGTACGAGAGGACGGCTGTTAGGAATTTAGCAACCTGTAGAGTGATATAAGGGTCCACATCTTGAAGAACCCAGGCTAGCTGAAGGTCAACTGGATTATCAGCCATAGGCTGGATTATGGAGTTTAATATACTAGCACGAGCCGAACTGTACATAGGGCAGATAAACATAACATGGTGTAAAGATTCAGTTGATTTCATTTCGCAAGCACACATTGAAGAGACTTGGCCCTTAGTAAATCTATGTCTCAGCACATTAGTTGGAAAAACATTGAACCTAGCTTTAAGGAAGGCATATCGATGAGACGCGGCCGTAAGCGTTGTTAAGTAGGATGGAGTACGGTAAATAGGGGTTATGCCGATATTTAACGGTGAGCAGACTCCCCTGCCAGCTAGACAATTTTGGTATAGCTCCGCATCATCCAACCTTTGGTTTATACACCTTTTTGCTGCATTTAAATCCAGTTTGAGCAATTCAGAGGGAGAGATCTCATAGGACAACAATTTGGCATGGATTTTTCCGGTCCACAAATTTGTGAAGTCATCCCGCCACATGCATTGAATAAGATAGTGGTTCGGGAGTTTATGCCATAGGGATATCCAGTAAATCAAAACTCGCCTCCATAAGACTAACTCAACTGAAGGGATCTTCATTTCTAAACGAATAGCAGCATTACTTACGCATGTTGGTAATTTTAAGAGTCGACGTAAGAATTGGCTTTGAAGCGACTCTAAAGGTGAGAGATTTGCAAAAGCAGCCCATAAAGGGGCAGCATGGGCCATTGTAGCCAACACTTTAATGCTATACACTTTCAAGGCCGCAGGGATGAATAGGGCCCCCTCAGAAAAGAAAAAACGGAGGAGGGAGTGCGATAGGGCTTTTGTCTTGTTTTGAAGGTATTCAACATGCGCTTTCCACCCTAAATTATACTGAAAATAAATTCCTAAATATTTAAATTTATGTACTTGTTCGATTTTCGTACCCTCCAGTTTCCATGAATAAAGTTTACGACTCCTTGAAAATATCAGTACTTTGGACTTGGTGTGGTTGATAGACAGATGATTAAGAGAGCAATAAGTTGCAAAAATCTTTAGTGCCCTCCTTAAACCCACTCTGGAGTAAGACAGTAGCACCGCATCATCTGCATAGAGAAGTAATGGACAACGATAATCAGCTATTCGAGGGGCATGGATAAATTTTTGTGAGTCGGCTAATGGGTTCCTCATATCACTGATAAATAAGTTAAAAAGAAGTGGCGCTAAGATACAGCCCTGGCGTACTCCCTTATTTACTGGCACTGGGTTTGTTAGGTCGCCAGCAGGGGTTAATCTCACCCTGGCCACAGACCCGGCATGAAGTTGGGAGATAAGCCACAGAAGTCTTCTATCTATACCCCAACGGGCAAGTTTATCCCATAGTAATTTCCTCGGGATACTATCAAACGCAGCTTTCAAATCTATGAAAGCTGCGCAAAGTTGGCCCCGTCGAGGTGACGAGTATTTCCGGGCTAAGTGATGAAGAATAATTGCCTGATCTGTTGTGGAACGGTTTAATCTAAATCCAGCTTGCTCGTGCTTAATCAGGTCAGCCTCAACTGACCACTTCATCAACCTTGCGAGCAAAAAACGGGCATATATTTTCCCAATGGATGATAGCAGACTAATATTCCGGTAGTTCCCTGGGTCACCGGGGGGGCCTTTTTTATAGATAGGAATTATAATGGCCTCTTTCCATGTTTCTGGTATTGAGCCCGTGGCATTTATGGCGTCGAAGGTTTTAGCTAAAATCCCTGCCCACCATGCAGAGTGTAGCTTTATAGCCTCAACAGGGACCAAATCCGACCCGGGAGCCTTACCAGTTTTCAGCTCAGCTATCAATTCTAAGATTTCAGCAGGGTCGGTGTTGGGCCAGACAGGAAGGGGATTAGAGGAAGGTCTCCAGTGAGTGGTCGGAGCTTCTGCCACTGAGAAATATTTTCTCAGGAACTGCTCCCACGTAGGGGCCGGGATCACCGTTAGGGGATAATTCCTCGTTCTTCCCTTTATTAAAGACCAAAATTTCCGGGAGTTATGAGATTTTGAGGCAGTAATTATAGTCTGCCAACGATTTAGTTGCCATTCCCTTTTGGCCGATTTCTGGGCCTGTTTGTATGCTTTTTTAGCCAGGGGATAAGATGGAGGTAAGGCAGGAACACCGGAGAGTTTATAGTCATTATATATCGTGTGTAGATGGAGTCTGGCTTGTTTGCAAGAGGAGTTGAACCAAGGGGCGCCAAATTTAAAATAATGGTTTTTAACTCCATAGGCTGGAGAAGTAAAAAAGCGAGTTAAAACTACTATCAGGCAAGAAAAAAACCTCATACACTTAATTGGATCATGCGGGGCTATTCCTACGTCCGGCTGGTCGCCAGGAAACTTTTCTCGGATAAAATCCCTATATCTATGGGCAAGGGCAGGGGACCATTTAATCCCCTTTATTTTAGTAGTCGACTCCTCAATCACCGGGATTGGGTGGGAACGGTCGAGCAACTGCCAGTCAACACATAACTTGGTTGACAGGGGAAGATGGTCACTAAATTGAGCATTGTCAATTTTAAAAGAGGTGACATTCAAAAATAGATCCTGGGAGACCAATACATAGTCAAGGACACTGTTTGATTTTAACCCTAGATGGGTAAATTCTCCTGGAATATCTGGAGGACATCTACCATTTAATATAATTAAATTTAGGCGTAAAGTCATCTGATAAAGCATCACTCCCGCCTTATTGACTTTTACATCCTTTGATATTCTAGTGGGGATATATACTGGATCGTATGTTTGAGTGCCGGGGTCGACCCACCATTTAGACTTTATAAGAGCCTCCCGATTTGAAGCTATCCGAGCGTTAAAATCGCCTCCAATAAGGGAAGGGACATTTGGAAACTTAAGATAGCAGGAAAGTAAAAAATCCTCTAGGGATTCCCATCTAGAAGTCAGATCAGCTGCTAACCCTCCCGGGGGGAAATATACATTTGTAACCAATAAGGAGAAGTTTTCACCAGAGATCAGTCCGGTAATAGCATAAGGCGGTAATGCATGCACTAGTGAAAGTTTAGCCCGAAGTTTAAGAGAGATACCAATTGTAAGGCCACCTTTAGGGCGGCCACCACTCGCTGACGGGCTAGCAGGCAGACATATAGACTCAAAGCCATTTATCTCAATTTCCTCCTCCACCCAGGTTTCTTGTAATAATATGATAAGAAAGGAATTAATATATTTTTGGAATTCTGGATCTAATATTTTACTTTTCCATCCAGCAATGTTCCAACTTAATATTGTAGGCTGGGGATTCCTCTCTCTTCTGAGTAACTGTCATTCAGAAGGTTGGTTCAACTTTAATACGGGAAGAGGGGAGCCACTAAAAAAATCAGTTATTTTCCTCTGATGAAAAATCCCTCGCAAAAGCTGAATGGGAGGATTTGCAAAGTTATCTGACTGTTGAACTTGGCCACTCATACCTCTAGGAGTAGGACCTTGGGCAGGGGAGGTCCCCTTTTCCAGAGAGGTTTGGTGGGCCACCAAATGCGATCCAGCTATCTCGTCAGACGTTTGGTCTCTCTGTGGCCTGCTACTGGTCTTTTGGACTACTTGATTTATGTGGCCTGTTGGGTCTTCAATCAGTTCCGTCTCTGGTCTTGCTGTTGAATCCATAATACTCCGCAATGAGGGATGAGGCTGGGAGAGTGAGCTGTTTGGGAAAGTTAGCAAAGGCACCTCTTCTCTTGTTTGGTCAGTGCTATAAGAAGGTTCCAGGTCGGGCATCGATGAATGTGTAGAAGGGGATTTTACCTGTTGTGATATGTCATGAGTGCTTTCTTCAGGAATATTTTTCGAGGGTGAGTCTTGTAAATCTATTAAGAGCACGGCGGGTTGTTCTGCTTGGACGGAAGGGCCAGTAGTTACTACTTGGGGTTGTATCTTATCCTCCATTACTGACATACATTTAGCATTTGATATTTCGAGTTCCATATGATCTGATTCTTCTAGGATGTCATGTTCGCTATATGTGGGTGTTCTTGTGCTGAGCTTCCTAATAAATTGGAGTTTAAGCGATTCCAGCCTATTAATAATTTCTTTTTGTTCCACCGCTGGTAAATCTGCAAAGGAGGCAATGAGTTCGATCTCTTCTGGAGGTGTCAGGCCACTTACCAGATGGTCATTGTTCTTTTTCAGAGGAGTGGAGGCCACATAACTCTTCTCCTGAGGTAGAACACCTACTCTGTCATCCACTAGTGGATCAGGATTAGCAGATTTTGAGACCTCTTTGGTTATTGCCTCCAACAATAGGGGTTTAGGCGTAGGGTCTATGAAGGCTCTCGTTGGTGTTATCCCACAGCGAGACAAAAATGCTTTCCTTCGTAATATGATAGAGGGAATTCTTGTAGATTGAAACGCAAGCAGGACTCTCTGGGATTTGTGGTGATGGGCAAGGGGGAGGACTGCACAAAGGTCAATTTGTGCTGCCTCAATATTTAAAAGCACCTTCAGGAGTTCCTTAGCACCGCCCAGAGTTCTCCATCTTGGGTCCCCATTTTGTATAGTTAGGCTCACTTGCCTTGGTTTTAGAATCAAGGATTGATGACCTAATTGAAGGTTAAGGTTGTATTTAGATTTGTCAGTACATTTGTTATTTAAGGACAAACTCCTCGTCGCCTTTCTCTCTTCAAGGGACTTAACGCCGGCTGACGATAGTGTAGTAGTAACTAGCTTTTGTTGAAGACTGTGCAGCTGGGAGGAAAGATCATCTATTCTTTTGAATATACAGTGCAAGGTTTTAATTATTAAATGTAACTGTTCAAATGTCATATGATTGGCTGCGTCAACGACCAATTCCTCCTTCTGAAGAGAGACTACACTTTTGCTGTTGGCCACATCGCTTGTTATTTGTGGCATAAATTGCTCTTCGTCTTTAAGTACTGGCGTGTGATCAATCAGGGGGTTGAAGCGGTTCTGAGTTTCTACCGTGTAGGAACATTCCAGTAGATTACTCCCTTCTTTAAAGTGACATGATTCAACCCTTGTTTGCTTTGATCTTGGAAAGGAAGAGGGAACTGTCTCCTCGGAATCTCTAAGACGTTTCCCATATCCCATAATTCAGATTATCAAGAAGAGGGGGGATAATATTTTAACACGAACTCAGGTAATAAATATTTCCTTCGAGGCTACCAGCACTTGCAGTGAGGATATGTTTCACTGCCTGTTCGTATGAAAGTCGGCGTCTTCACCTTCACCCCCACAACCCGGCAATTTAGTTCTTCGGGGGGACTAAGCGTACCTTATCCAAGCCAGAACCAAGTCTCCACAGCAATGTATTAATCCAAGTTTTTAGCCAGTAGAGAAAACAGCAAGTCATTCACAGCAACAGGCTTCATCAGGCATCCGTTGTTGCAGTAGGACAGATTGAGCAGTAAAACAATAAAACAATAAACTAAAACAATAAACTAAAACCAAGGAGAAGCGATGAGGTAGTAAAACAGCCAGTAAAACGTTAAAACTGTGAGTTTAAAATCACGAAGTGGCTAAAAACTACTTAAAAGCTTAATTGAAAGCAGGAGAGTCTGACCAGGCTGCTGTCTCCGTCGCCATCTTGAAAAAATATATCCCTTTTATTGGGGCAATATTGGGGTAATATATCCCTTTTATTGGGGCAACAGTGACCTTGACTTGTGTCCTTGGAATAAAACAGACTACTAATCAAAATCATACTAGGCTTTTAAAAATCATTATTTAGAATACTCCTAATTCATTCTGAACCATGCGAGCACTATCACTGCTTCCAAAACCAAAACCAAAAAACCAAAACTGTTGCTGGGAAATAGAAAGTTTTGCAACTGTCAGATCACCTCTTGTTTAGTTGACTAACAACACAATCCTTTGCCGTCCATAAATTATTTTTCAAGGTTTGAAAAGTAGTTTTTGCTGTAAGCTGTGCACTTGATTAACTTGCACTGCCCTTCCATGTTGAGTTTTTTGAATTTTAATAGATAACCAAGTTCATAATAATGCATAGTTGACTTCAACAGTTTTTGCGTAATAATGCATAGTTGATTTCAACAGTTTTTGTCAGATATTTGTAGAAGTTTCACATACACATTAGTAGAATCTTTAGAAATCTACAATTAATTTAAAATAGTAGTAGTTTACCATTACTAAATGTCTTCTTCCTTGGATACATCCCAACTCATTCATTAGTAAAAACATTCAATGAGATAATCAAAGTGAATGAATGCATGGAAACGAGAACAGAAGAAAGAAAACAGTTCAATCAAGAACTCCAATTTTGCATTAAAATCCATTGTCTTTAGCATCTTTAGTCATAGGGGTGCATGGGGAAGCAGTTAACTGTTTAACTGCTTCAGTAATCTTTTTATTAATATTAATTATTATCATCATCATCACACTACCATTCCATCAAAGAATTCAGGACAATGCATGTGATAAGGAAACCTCCATCCTAACTTTAAAAGAAAATTGTGAGGTAGGTTGAAAGGCAGCGTCTACTTCTAGGCTCTGTTTAATTGTTTCCGTACAAACAGAGGCTAATCAAATTGTATCCAATAAAGTTGCCCCATTCATGTAAGGACTTCTGCTTCTGCAACCTAAATCCCCACCCCCTTTCCTCTCTCCTTCCGTCCTCCTTCCATCTGTTGTGGAAGTACCCTCATCCTCTGATGCAGGGGAGGCTCAGCGAGGAGAGGAGAGGGAGGGAAAATTCAACTGCACAAGCAAAAGTCCTTGGACAAACAGGATGACTATGTTGGGAACAACCCTATGTCTTCTCAGAAATAAGTTCCATTGAATTCAGTGGGGCTTACTCCTAGTTACCTATGGTTAGGATTGCAGCCAACTTGACTCTTTGGCAAAAGGCCCTAAAAGGAAGATAGAATTAACAATGCTAAAGGAGTGCAGGCTACTAACGGGCTGATAAATTGCAATATCTGGGTTATTTCACCCTCAAAGTGGCTACAAGTGTAATATGTCAGTATATTTGCCGCAAGTGAGTGCTGAAACTAACATTAAAGTACCTATCAGGTGCTGCTATATCAGCTTTTGGGTTATCATCCATCCAAATTTTCATAATCAGCAATGGCCAACTATTACAGAAAGTATTACTTAAGTATTACTTAAGATGGACACTGCATATGGCTTGTCAACTGTTTACCAAGGGTATCCAAAACATGTCTATTTTCCTAGTATGCAAACGTGTTCTATCTTCAGGAAACATCTGGTTAATTCTTACAATGATGCCATGCCTTCATGTGGCTTTTCAAAGAGTTTTAGGCCAAATTATAAGCGGTGGTGGCCTGACAGGTCTGACTAATAACAGCTGAAAGCTTATGGGCTAAGTTACTAGTACTCTTTGGCTCCTTAGTGTAACTTTGCGAACAGCAACAAATGAAATGCAATTGTGATTATAACATTGACAATGCTGGTGGCTGATGGGAGTTAGTGGTGCAGCAATATCTGAAGAGCTTCGGGTTACCCATACTGGTATTGAAGTAACTAACGACTTGCTATCCTTAGATAACCAAAAATACTAGTAACAGTCTCCAGTATATGCCTCATCCACAATCACATTCTTTAGTGTTCAAGTACAGTAGCTGCATAGAGGAACCCTTGAAGAATAAAGGAACAAAACACCATGTCATCCAATAGCTATATTCCAAAAGAAGAACTTACTAAATCTTCTGAGAAGCATGGGTATAATATTACAAACATACTTATATAAGGTTAACACAAAAAACCTGTACAACATAAAGGTTAAGCTTGTGTTGACATTGACAGTTGTTGGGGGATTATTATTTTTTTCTATTGAAAAAAGCTTCAAAAATATGTATCAGATTTAGCCCAAGCCGAGTTCTTATCTCTTAAGAATAATTGACAATGTTTAAAGTCTTAGCACTGGGATTATGGAGTGAGGACAACTGGAAGACTCTAAATTACCCTTGAAATTCCTTGAGCTTAGATCTGATGCAAACTTGAGTAGCACTAATTTACACGTTCTTACTATAACAACTTCTAAAGAACTGCTCTGTTGCAGTCTGGGGTAACTATATTTTAGTATACTGCATTATTTTGAAAACAGACAGTTAGCGTTTTAATTCTAACGCATATTCTTACATGGACAATGCGTAAGAAAACAATCAAAACTATATTTGGCATTGGCAGGGAAGTATATAAGTGTTTGAATAAATTAATGGTTGAAATACCAGCTCAGTTAGACAGCTGAAATCATTTGATTCTATTCAAAGTGCCCTTGAACAAAAGTAGGGACATCATGACTGTTCCTTCCTGTGTACTCTGTAATCCTTGCCAATGAAATTAGTGTCTATTGATTTCCTAATTCCCTAACAAAAGTGTCAAAATAGAAGAGATAAATGAAAATGTTGTTGACCTCTGTTCTCTACATTTTCTACACCTGTCTACATATGAATAGGTGTTGTTTACTATTTCTTGAAAGTCAGAAACATCAATCTACCTGATTTTAAACACAGTTCACTGAGATTTCCAACCTGCCTCAGTCTGTATTATTAAACCTTATCATTCTCAGCTTTATGTAAGATGTTAAATAAAATAATCCAGGAACTGTTAAATAAAAGTAAATTTTATTCCAGATTTTAAAACATAGGTCTTCATGAGGCAAATGCATAAAAACCAAATCAAACCAAGCCTGGCATGGAACACTAACATTCACGAGATGAAACTTGTGCTAACATACCGTACTTGTTAATAGATACAGTGCCACAAAACTCTTTCCAGCCTGGCAGAGCCTATTGGCAGGTTGATCATGAAATGCATTAGTCAAAATAATAATGAAAACTGATGCCCAGGTCACATAATATTCTCTCTTGTCAATGGAAGTACATTCTTTTAAGATAAAATGAAACCACCCAAAAACCCTTACAGTACTGAAGTGAGGCAACAATCCCAGGAAAAATCTTGTTTTATAACTTTCTTTAGCATAGTGGGCAAGTATTATCAGTGAGGTTTAAAATGAAAAATCCAGGCTGGGATCATAGAATTGTTGAGTTGGAAGGACTCCCGAGGGTCATCTAGTCCAACCCCCTGTGTCAGGAGTGCGTGCAGGAGCCAGGCCCTGTGACCTGTAGGGCTTTGCAGGACTGGGGCTTTCGTAAGTTTGTTCTGAAGAGGCAAGGCGTGACTGCACAGGTGAGGCCGATTGGTAACTTACAGCACCTGGTGGCAAGAGCCAGGAAGGGATATAAGGTCAGAATTTCCCTTTGGCACTTTGCCACAGCAACCCGTTTCCTGCCTTGCTGCGTTTGGCTTCTTGACTCCTTGCTTCCTGATCCTCGGACCCTTGGTTTCTTGACTCCCGGCGCTCTGACCCTCGGACCCTTGGCTTCCGGACTCCTGGCTTCTGAAATCCCATTCCTGCTCCCACCCCAATGTCTTGCCCCCTGCTCCCACCCCAATGTCTTGCCCCCATCCATGACAGATGGCCATCCAACTTCTGCTTAAAAGCCTCCAAAAAAAGACTGTCCACTACTTCTGGTGGGGGTCTCTTCCACTGTTGATTTTAAATATTGCTGAATGTTTCAAATACTTTTAAAAACCATTTGTATTGATACTTTTATTGTTTTATTCTCTTAATGAACCACTTTGAAGATTTATTACAATCAAGCAGTGTATGAATGTATAAAATACATGGGCGGGGTATAAATAATAAATTATTATTATTAATAATATTATTATTATTATGTTGTGCTGGGTAACAAACAAGTTACCAAGTCAATATCTTCATTTCCTTGTGGGGTTCTTCAGGCTTCTCTCAGGATTGTAGTGTGAACTGAAGCCTGGTCCAGCACCAACCTACCATGATTTGGCAATAATTCTTTCTGGCATGCTGTCAAGAAGCTTGGTTCCCTTCTTATCAGAGCTCCTTGAGCTGTTTGCCGCAGGGATATCAGCTTCCTGTCAGATGCTGCTTCTACTGACTTCCAGGGCCGGCCCTACAGTAAGGCTGGGTGGCGTAGGGCACCGGGCCGCCAGGGGGCGCTGCGCTGTGGGCGCTGGGAAACGGGGTGGAGGGCGCCGGAGGGATCTTCGCGCCAGGGCGCCAGATATGCTTAAGACGGCCCTGCTGACTTCCTTCAGGCTTCTCCCAGTCTCCCCCTAAATCCCTCGCCATTCCACTCCAACCGAATTCAGCTACTCTTATCCGAACAGTACTGAAACTGGCCTTTCATTTGCACCAGTCAGGCTGTCCCACCCAATCTCTACCATTCTGCCTTCTTATTGGACTATAAGGGTGAGTCAGTAAGACCACAAGTCAGTTTGGTTCACGGCCAACGTATTACACACACCATCTGATTTCTCTGCAGGGTTACAACTGCCAGTTAAAAAAATATACCCAGCAAGTAAACAACTCTCTCCCTCTATCTCACTGTGTGTAGACATTTTTGAACCTAACTTCCCACTCCACTATCAAAATGAATTTTATTCTCTGTGAAATTGATAGAAGGAACAAGAATTCATGCTTCTACACCAGCTTCCTCGTTTTATTTTAATTGTGACAATTCTCCATTAAGCAGTCAAACCATGAAATGACTTTGGATTTTACTTGCAGGTCATACACACTATTAAAAACCAGAGAGGGGAAAGTGTTCTCTTAAAGTTGTTTAAATGACTTTATCATTTTTAGCATTATTAATTCATGCTACAAATAGTTTATAGTGTCAAGTTTAAAACTTCCTGTAATTAAAGGATGAAAAATGACAGCACCATTACATTAAGAATTAATAGTACACTTCCTCCTTGAAAATGGATTTCATATTTTGGTCACCACATAAAAGAAAGGAAATGCAACAAAAGCTTCTTCTGCTTAAAAAAAAAGCTACAAGATGAACACCAAGGCCCTCTGCACACATGATTAATGCTTACAACATTTCCAGTGCAGTCCTAACTATGTCTACTCAGAAGTATTTCCAGGAAAGCTCCAGAGGGATTTTCCAGGGCCCCAAGACTAGATGAGGGTCCACCGCTGTAACAGTGCTACCCTTTTTGCTTTGCACACATTATTTTTAAAAAAGAAAGATCAGATGCAGCCTAAGGGAGTCCTTCCATATTATGAGCACAACTAATGGTACTACTATGCCCAATGGCTTCCAAAATCCTGTATCCAGCATTATATTATTAAAATATAATCCACAGCCTGGTTTGCAAATCCACAGCCTGGTTTACATACAAACCTAAACCATGTTTTAAGCATTCAGATGTACAGTAATGTTTAATTATAATTAATGATAACAAATCACAGTCAAGTAGAATGTTTATACAGAAGTAAATGGATGAATTGTGCAGATTCCATATACAAAAAAATTGAAAAAGTCATATGTGGTGGCATCAGCTCAAACCCCCCCCCCCTCCATGGGCAAAGTTAAACCGTTCTAGTTAAATTATGGCAATACAGGGATCTGCCAGTGCCACCCAGGTTTGTGCAGCAGAATCACACCATGGTAGCTGAATGTATTACACTACTGCAGTTCACTGAAAAACATGGTCAGTAGTATTGAGGAGTATATCAAAACTACATCCTCTGTCCTTGCCCAGGATTAGTGGTAGATCACAGAGCATCCATTCAAAAGTTTGGCTGTTGTTTTTAACTGGGAGCTGTAAGTAAAAAGTAGTGGTCTCTTCCTTTTCTTCTAGGTTTGTCCTGTAATAGACAATGACACTTTCTTCTCACAGGTCTTGGATGCTAGGCCTCTACTTACTCACAGGGCCTGCTCTCTACCTAAAACATCTACAGTGGTACCTTGGGTTATGAACTTAATTCATTCTGGAAGTCGGTTCTTAACCCGAAGTGTTCTTAACCCGTTGCGCATTCCCTACATAGCCCCCCCGTGGCCCCAGAAGAGGAATTGCGTTCATATCCCAGGGCAAAGTTCGCAACCCAGGACACCTACTTTGTGGAGTTCATAACCCGAAGCGTTTGTAACAGGAAGCGTTTGTAACCTGAGGTACCGCTGTACTCACCAGCCAACAGCAGACTACATAACAAAGTTATGGAAACGGGCAGGCCCAGTGGCAGACCCACAAGATGCCCACTGTTTTCCATTTCAAGTTCAAAAACACTTTTTCAAGACCAAATACTGTCATCCAAACCACGAGCAGTTAATATGCCAGCTTATCTTTCAGTATGACATATACTAACTATGTTCTTCCATGTTCTACTGGCAAATAAGTCAGTCTCCACAGAAAAGAATAAATGGACACAAATGTGACATTCAAAAAGGGTGCACTGTAACAGACCTTAAATGCCCATACTCAGACCACTGCATTACAGTTCATCATGGGGTTCACCACTATCACTTGTGACAGGGTGCCCATGCTATCAAGCATTTTGTTTCAAGAAAGGCCACTGCTAATAACATCATTACCACCTATACTTACCTGAATTTCATTTCTTCCTGATATCCCTATTTACAGTAATGACCCTCCACCGCCAGCACCATGGCTTCATATACACCTTAATTCAGGATAACATTTCATGTATCTGATGATGTGCAACAGACATCCTCAAACTTTGGCCCTCCAGATGTTTTGGACTACAATTCCCATCTTCCCAGACCACTGGTCCTGTTAGCTAGGGATCATGGGAGTTGTAGGCCAAAACAGTTTGGAGATGCCTGATGTGGAATGTAGTCCATGAAAAGTTTATGCTATAATACATTTTTTTATTTTTTAAGGTGCCGCAGTACTCTCCCACCCCCCACCCCTGCCACCATTAGAACCAGCTGTTGCTCATTTTGTCCTGTTTTAAGTATATCAAACCCATTTGCTTTTACATCTTTGGGCAAATGCTAAGCAAACATCCCAAGACAACCTCAGAGACAATGTCACATTCATTAGCCACAAGTAGAAGAATTTTTTTCTTTTCCTGTAACCTCACAGACCTATTAAAAGACCACTGGCTGGCATCCATAACTGAAAGCACTCTTATAACTTCAGTCTAGACATGATCTTATCTAAAAGCGCCTTCAGTCATTTTGTATTCAGAAGCACTATCCAGATTTTTTTGTTGGCTCTTTAAATATATTAGCCTGATTATTTTATTACAGCAACTATGTCATTGATCAAAGAATGAAAATGTGAGAACTGATATAATGAGTTCAAACTGTGGTGATTTAACCAGTGCTCCATTTGTAAAGGTAGCCACCTTTGACTAAAGACAGGGGGACACAAAAAAGCACTCAAAATAACAGCAATATGGGAACTTTGGGTCAAAGTGTTAAAGGATAAAAAATGTAAAGGTAAAGGACCCCTGACAGTTAAGTCCAGTCGCGAACGACTCTAGGGATGAGGCGCTCATCTCGCTTTACTGGCCAAGGGAGCCGACGTTTGTCTGCAGACAGTTTTTTCCAGATCATGCGGCCAGCATGACTAAGCTGCTTCTGGCGAAACCAGAGCAGCGCATGGAAACCCTGTTTACCTTCCCGCCAGAGTGGTACCTATTTATCTACTTGCACTTTGACATGCTTTTGAACTGCTAGGTTAGCAGGAGCTGGGACCGAGCAACGGGAGCTCATCCCGTCGTGGGGATTTGAACCAGCGACCTTACAATCAGCAAGCCCTAGGCTCAGTGGTTTACACCACAGCGCCACCCACATGTTAAAGCAGGCATCCCCAAACTTCAGCCCTCCTGATGTTCTGGACTACAATTCCCATCATCCCTGATCACTGGTCCTGTTAGCTAGGGATCATGGGAGTTGTAGGCCAAAACATGGAGGGCCGCAGTTTGGGGGTGCCTGCGTTAAAGGATACTATTTCAATAAAGACACAATAGGTGGCATCCAATTGGTGTCCCTCTGCTGATGGAATAGGGAAGGAGGCAATTTTTGGCAATTCTCCCTACTTTCTACAACTCTCCATGGCCTTCAAGTCTTCTCAGACAGTTGGAAGACGCTCCAAAGCAGTTGTGGGGTGTGTGGAGAACTGCAGGAGAGGAGGAATAACTGAAATTGCCTTCCTCCATGTACTCTCCAGTAAACCTGTTTGCTAATCCAAAAGCATTAAAAGTGTGATAAAAGCTTAGAGGTAAGTTGCTACACTAAGTGCCCAAATAAGTTTGGTCAATGTTGTTACTAGACCATAAATCTTTAGGACTGCAATGTGTAATGAATTGAATAGTCTGGTGAATTAAAAAAGGTGCCCAAATTAATAATGCACATTTCTAAATTGTTAATTATTTTTCAAACATCACTGTTTAGAAATCCATGAATATAGACACCTTCTTAGAAAAATAAACCCTCTTTTCCACAGAATAGAATGTCTTTTCTGAAATATTGTAAGCTATGCATCATATAAAAGCAACAAAGTATGCTGTTTTCAGAACTATTTATTCATATGCAAATTCATTAAGAGTTAATTGAAATATTAAAATTCACACTATTGGCTAATATTTATTTAGTGACAACTCTATTAGTTTTGCTCCACATGTGCCAGAACCATTTGGGTATTCTTATGGGGTGTGTATCTTAAATGGTCTTTCACCTTTGTATGATGTCCAATGTCACACACACAAAAACGCTCTATTGTTAAACAGGGCTTAAGGATGTAGATTGAAAAATCAATAAAAAAACATGCCACTGCTCCAGATACAAATTGCCAGCAGTCAATAAAAAGGAAATATTAAGGAGAGCTACAGGCCTACATTTTTCTTTCTCTCACAACTTTTGTTTGTTGTTGTTTAGTCGTGTCTTGTTGTTTAGTCGTGACCCCATGGGCCAGAGAACACCAGGCACTCCTGTCTTCCACTGTTCCCACAGTTTGGTCAGACTCATGTTGGTAGCTTTGAGAACACTGTCCAACCATCTCGTCCTCTGTCGTCCCCTTCTCCTTGTACCCTCCATCTTTCCCAACATCAGGGTCTTTTCCAGGGAGTCTTCTCTTCTCATGAGGTGGCCAAAGTACTGGAGCCGCAGCTTCATGATCTGTCCTTCCAGTGAGCACTCAGGGCTGATTTCCTTCAGAATGGATAGGTTTGATCTTCTTGCAGTCCATGGGGCTCTCAAGAGTCTCCTCCAGCACCATAATTCAAAAGCATCAATTCTTTGGCAATTCTTCTTTATGATCCAGCTCTCACTTCCATACATCACTACTGGGAAAACCATGGCTTTAACTAGTATAATTCCCAAATTTACCTGTGCTCTAATCACAAGGTCTCTGGGAACAGAGTTTGTATGTGTTTTATCCATATCTTCTTAGAATCACATGTAGGGCTAGAAGACCAAGAGTACGATTAATCTGCACAGGCTATTGCTAAAGTTTTCTGCAAGACCTGGATGCACCAATAACTTTATCAGAGGATTGCACTGGAAGTGTACCACTCAAATGTTCCATCAAGAAGAAATGAAATGTTTCCTTCAAATTAATAATAGAAAGAAATACTAGCAATTTTCCAAGGTTTTCTAAATGGAATCCTGAGGGACAAAACTATTTTTATTTCAGAAAAGAAAAAGATGAAAAGATACAATCACGAGAAGCAATAAAATCTCAAGAGAACAAAAGATTACACTAACACTTTATTATTATTTCCTAAAAGGCCAAGAATGCAAAGCTGTAACTGAAATGTAACTAGTGCATTCATAGCTACAGTGCTGTAGAAACAGCTTTGGTTAGTAAATCCTGATATTTTATTTTAAAAACAAACACCCAGATTCAATAGAAATTGCTACATGTATAACCGTGTATAATTAGAAATATTTGTTCCAAAATACGTTACAGTATTTCAACATCTTAAAAAAGCATTCACCAACAGAAATGCTATAGGAAATTAAGCACATTTAAACTTTATTGACATAAAAGTTAGGCATGTGTGGAAGAGCAAAAATATTGCATTGGGGGAATCTATATTAAGTGTCACAGGATCTCTTTACAGATCTTCCTTTACAATAAGACTGTTTGCAAGTCATACAAATGTCTGTCACATAAGTGAATAAAATCCAGAGTACTTCAAAATGCACTGGAGCTTATTACATTTGTAGTTGATTTAGAGTTTATTTGTTTGGAGTTTGCTATAGATGTAACTTACTGAATTCCATTGTTATAAACATGGATGCTCTGACTGTGGTTTACAATCTCTGTGTTTGTATCTTGCGTTTACTCAAAACAATTTTAGAACACCAGACTTCACCATAAATGTTATGGTAACAAGGCCTGATTATAGTAAATATTCATTTCATTAGCCTAGTATTTTGACCATAACTCAGGTGAGTCCTTGGACCTTGCAGGAGCCTATTCCATAAACCAGCTTCCAGATTTCACACACGCTGCATGAAACAGTGTACTTAAACTTAGACTATCTGTGTTCGCCTGAGATTTTCATAGCCATTTTTCCTGAAGTAATAATTTTCCCAATGCAAGTGTGTTCTGCAATTAATAGGGTATCCCAGTTCAACGCAATAGTTCAACTCACTTCTTGGCATCCTTGTTATTCAGGTAGCAATAAGCTTCTAAAAGAAGCATTGTTTCATTCAATGCTTCTGTTTGTCACAAAATCTGGTTTTAGGCTCATGAAAACCTTAATGTTAAGTTAAAACAAAAACCTGATCTGACCCTTACAGTATTTGGTTGCTTGTTCAGATTCCTTGCTTTCAGTCTATGAATTTCCAGATAATTCCTCAAAAGCTATTTCAAATTCAATTACTATTCCTAATGTCTGTTGAACCTTGACATCTGATTAAAATTCTACACAGGTGTTGGGAATAAATAGGGTTATAGTTAGTTTCTCTCAGGACTCCAAAAACAGCCCTGGGTGGTAGGGTTTCTTCTGGTGAGTCGTCCATAAGAAGGATAGATAGCATAGGAGCCAACTCCAAGGGGCCGTGGGGGCTTTGGCCCCCACTATAAAATATTTGAGGGGGCTGGATGTGAACAGTGCACAGATACCACCAGTTCCCCACCAGTTTGTCTAGATTAAATTTCAGTTTTTTCCAGCTGCAACTATTCCAAAGCTGCCTCCAGACACTTGTTTAGGAGTTGCTGAGCCTCCCAGGGACTTGTAACTGAAGAAGAGAGGTAGAGCTTGATATTATCTGTACATTGATGACACCATAGTCCAAACCTCTGTATGACTTCTGCCAGTGGTGACATCATAGTCCAAACCTCTGTATGACCTGCCAGTGGTTTAATCCAGATGTTGAACAATATGAGGTGCAGAGTGGACTATTTTGATATAGGGGGCCCAACAGCTGACTTCTGGAATAGAAGTCCCCTAACACGTCTGAGATATCATCTGCAGTAGGCTGAACACTGCACTTCTGAAATTCAAACCAGTAAGACAGCTCAGAAGGGTACTATGGTTGATAATACTGAACACCACTGAGAAGTTCAGGAAAGCCAACCAGGTGGTATGTTCCCTCTCAAAGTTTCTGGCATATTTCCTTCAGGCAACTAACTCTTTCTGTGCCCAAACTACACCAAAACTCAGATAGGAATGGATCCTCCTCCTCCAAAACCACCTGGAATGCAGTGTCCACCATCTTCTCCATCTCCTTAACTAAGTTGGAGCCTGGATAACATATCAAAGGGAACAAGCTTGGTTTCTTAAGCAATGAACTCACAGCTGAGGCTTCCAGAGTAGTAGAGACTGAACTCGCCTTCAAGGCACAATTAGGTAATCACCTCCAAAATCTCATTCCTCAAAGACATCTCAGCAACCTTTATTACTCATGAAGGTCATGGGTCCAGAGAAGAGCTGGTAGGCCTCAAACTCCAAGCACCTTGTCCGTTTTTTCAGGTAGCACAAGCATAAAGTTATTTGTAGTAGCATGACAGTACAGTGTTCTTGTCTCTACCATCTACTAAATTATAAATTATCAGTGTCTGCATCCAAGCCATTGTCAATGTGAGCAATTTTCTCTACTAAATGGAAAGCAAACTAGTCACAGCAAGTGTTTGAACAATCCACATCTTTGATCCCCTGGGTCTCCCCAAAAGACACTGCTAACCACCAAAAGAGCCACAATGGCAAGCACCATGTACTTGCAGTGGTGGCAATGAAGTAAGATTTATTTGCCACCATCACTGTCACAGAATAAGTGCAAAGATAGGCTCTCATGTGTGTTCACTATTGTTCAGTCATGCTAGCGATGCATTCTCCATCCTTAACTCACTGTGACACTGTGTTTTACCTGTTGAAACCTGGATATTGATTTCAGGCTCCATGCAGGTGTTGGTAATGTGACAGGTTTAGTATACAGGATTATATGCTGCTCCCTGGCAGGGAATTAAACATAGGGCAGCAGAAGGGTTTCTCTTAGTTCAAGGGAAGAGGGGAAAGGAAGAATCTATTGTGCTAGATAAACGTAAAGGGAATGGTGCACTGTTAATTAACTGTGCTTGAATACAATGCATCAAAAACCACCAAGCTAGGATCTAAAGGCCTTACTGGGACTCCTTCCCCTTGCTCAGATAGCATTTATGCATCAATATAAAAACCACTGGCCTTTATGTGTGCAGTAACATACAAGAGGAAATTTATCACCCAAAGACAGGATGGAAGTCAATACCTCTGCTTAGGATTTGCATATGCTGATTTATTTATATTATATCTACTACAAATTTTGGAAAGTTGTTTGTCTGTTCTCTATGGATATGGACATCTCTTAAGATATCATAACAAAATTTTGCATGATGATCCCTGAGATCAACAAGTGGATTTTTGACTGTTTGGATACAATTGGACACCATCAAGATGGTGAACCGAACTTTTAAATACGGCACTTATTTTAACCACTGATTTCAGAACTGCACTGACCATTATTATTATTATTATTATTTTGGTTTTGTTAGAATTCCCAAGTAATGCCAGACAATTTCTGCTAGTTAGAAATGATTGTTGTAATTTAAATAGAAATATAATACGTCACCACAGTGGGGAAGACTGTGAGCCATATATGCCCACTTAGTCCGCTATCCAAGCACTAAAAAGGCAACTGTTGATTTTCTTCTCATCCATGGTTAAGAACGAAAGAACTGTGAGACTAGTTCCATGTTTCTCAAGCCACACACATATCCTACATTGTAAACTTCTGTCAAAATTCAGGGGAGCTTAACTGTGATAAGTACTTAATACTTCTTACAGAAGCTAATTTATTCACATTGTTCTAAAAGTTTGTGAAGTGAAGTGGCTAAAGTCTGGTTAAACCATCATTCATATACATGATGAACAGGAGCTGTATACTCATGAAATTGTCTCTCTTACTTAACTCTCTAATCAAACGACTGTATGGCACTAATTTTTTTGGTGCAGGGACAATGGTGAATGTCATTAAGTAACACTTATTTACAAAACATAATTAAAATCGGGGAGCAGCTTGTTAGAATTATTTGTTTAATTTATATCCCACCCTTCTTCTTGAAAGGAGCACAGAGCAGCAGCTGATCATATGATGGGGATGGATATCTGTTGTTCGATGAGGAGGGAGGTAGAATATTCCACAAGGTGCATCAAGGCCAGCTTTGGGTTCATAACACTCTTGGCCAAAGCACCTCATGGTGAGCTCCCTCTTCCGTGAGTGGGCCCTGGTAGGCTAACCTGGCAGCCGCCGCCAAGAGTGAGTAGCAGCAGTAGCATCAAACAGTTGGGCCTAGCTACCACTGAAATTTCCCACAATGCCACAAACTGATACGAATGCCAGGAACTGATACTACATTATGGCATTGTGCAAAATTTAAATAGCGGCTAGATCTTCCAGCCCAATCCTGCTTGAAGTGCCAGGCTAATTTTCTTTAAATAAAAAATCAGGCCTTAGCCAACCAGAGTACTCAGGCCTTGGCAGCTGGCCAAGGAAGCCAGGTGCTTACACAAACCCAAGGGTGCACCCGCCATATCTATAACTTGACATATTTCTCTTGTACTGTTTAACCCTTTGTTATCACCAACGTTGTGGCAAATATTGTACAGGAAGATTGAATCGACACTTGTTGAAACGTGAATAACTGTCATTTTTAAAGATGGCACACACAATTTGGAGAAATAGCCAAAAAAGAAAAACAACCACCCTTAATCTGTAAACTTCAACAAGAAGGAAAAAGTCAGATGAAACTTTCTGTTTTGCTGTTTTCCTAGACTAGAGCATGCATTTCTTTCAGACTTTACAACATTTAGACAAATTCTCTGCAGAAGAAAACTAGTTCTCAGCCTTCCTTCTTATTTCCCTCCCTTGTTTTTGTTAGTTTGTTTGTACAAGCCTAATATTTTTCAACTGTGGAACTTTTATCTGTGAATATCTAAGAAACCTGCCTTGTGGAAAACTAATTACTGAACCACTGAGAGCCTCATAATGTCCTGCATTTAAGTCCTGAGCATCATACATAATGCATAGGAAGTCTTCTCTGCACTCTGATTACAGCACACTGTCATTAAGTGAGCAAATTAAAGATGTGAATAATTCACTGGCTGAGCTTATTGTCAGTGCTGCATTGTGAAATTAGAATTTCTAATAAGTACTGCAATTTTTAACCCAATTAACACAGAGAACATCTTGAGTCTGATTAGTACAATAAAATTTATTACCTTATTCGCTGGCTTCAAAACAGCCAAGCTAAATACTGTATTTAATTATCCACCATTTGCAGGTTTGCGCTAAAAAAATGTTTATGAATACACATATATAAAGAAACCTTATGATTTCAAACAAGCTTTTAAATATTTGAGCTAGAGATTTTTACTGAAATCTACAACAAATCTAGCCAATTCAAACAAGTTACATCTGCAAATGCAAGACTTGGCATGTATATCTTTTTAGCATTAACCATGATGTCACTGTTGAAACCTGCTCCTCTGACATATTCATTTTGAAAAGAAGCAACATAAGAATCACCAGCAAAGTAATGTTTACAAACAGGACACAGACACTCACACACCAAAACACACAATGTATATGAAGTGGTGGGTTTCATGAAGCATAGCTAAGGCACGTTTCTCTTTCTTCCTCTTTGGCATTTGAGTCTGAAAAGAAACCCATTTTCAAAAAGCAACACGAGGAGACAAGAACAGGTTTCTTACCTTGGAAGAGCCCCCATCGCCTTTCCTCCTAAATCCAACTCGGCATACAGCATGTTGCTCCTTGGCAGACACAGCAACTCTGCTACCATAAAGAAAAACCAATCTGCTGGATTGCAGCTTTTGTGTCGACCTCTTTTCTCTGCTTGTGTTTAAAAATAAAAATGGCAAAGATCCTAAAAAGTCCAGCACATCTGGCTGCACACTGCAGACTGTTGCTGCTCTACTATGGGCTCCCTTGCCCGGATCCTTCGTCCTGGGGAACTTTAATCGCAGAGCTGGAGAGGGGAATAGAAGGAACCAAATGCAACACAATTAAGACATTTAATGGGGTATTTCTCCCCCCCCCAACCTTTCCACTGTTCCTGAAGCAACTACTGTACCTCGAATCTTGTTTTTGCTTGGAACATATTTTAGCTTCGTCATGCAGAAAAGAGAAAGTGAGAGAGGATAAAGGTGGTGTAAAAAACAGGCAGACACAATGAGAGACAGAGAGAGACTGGAGAAAAGGGCTTGTCAGTGCAGAAAAATCTGCATATGGAAATCAGGGTTACTCTGGGTACAGATTTATTTTACTGCGGCGTCGTACTTAACTCCCCCCACCCCCAAGACAAGTAACTTGAAAAAGGATAAAAAAGTGAGATGCTCTTAACGGTTTGAGCAAAAGGAGCTGTTACTTACTAAAGAGGATTTCAAAGATAACAAGTTTACCTTCTGTCACTGCAGCAGCAGCAGCAGCAGCAGGAAGTTAACTTTATTGGAAACGTAAGTTTTCTCCACTCTCCTTGTAACTGACAAGCAAGGAAGAAGGAAGACTAAGATGCAGGATCATATCAGAACTACAGTAAATCAGAGTTAGTGGGATGTAGTGTTAGAAACCAGAGGTCAATTCCAACATAACATAAGGGGTGACCTTGGGTCACTTAGTCTTTTTATCAGCCTAACTTACCTACCAGGTAAGAAAACTGGTGTATGCCACATTCAGCTCCTGGCAGGAAATGCAGAATAAAAATGCAATAAACACTTGGTTACATTTTTTTTAAAAGTAAAAAAAATTCCTTCCAGTAGCACCTTAGAGACTAAGGTGCTACTGGAAGGATTTTTTTTTATTTTGTTTCAACTACGGCAGACCAACACGGCTACCGACCTGTAATTTTAAAAAAGTGTCTGCCTAACTATTCAGAATGATTGTAACTTGTCCAGTGGGACATTCAGTCTGATCCTTGGTATGTTCACCTGGTGAGGTTGCCAACTAATTTAAGGCTGAGCTAGCCTTTTTTTAAAAGAAAAGAAAGAAGACTAGACCAGTTGTCAGACAGGAGTGGGAAAGACACATTTCCTTGATTTCCATTCCCAGTTAATCAATATTTTGAATGGAAAATTTAATGTGTATTTTGCACATGCATTGTAAACTACATATGCATATTGTATGGAGGAAGCAGTTTGATGGTGAACCATGGGAAATATTCTGATGGTGGATTGCTTCTGGACTGACTTGGTTCATCCATTGGGGGTCGTTTTGCTGTCAGTGGCATCAGAAGAGCAGTCTGGGTCTCTGGAAACACTTGAGCCACTCCACGGTGGGAGGGGGAGAAAGGCAGGAGAACAGCAAGATCAATACCATCCCATTTGCCAAACCTGTTGTCAGCCCGTGTGTGTGTACTGTACTGTACTGTACTGTGTGTGTGTTTTCCATATTTGCTTGCCTGGGTAGTCCACAAGTTAGCATGGGGAACAGGACGAGTAGCAATCAGGACTCTTCACCATTTGGTCTTTGGCTATAGATTTTCAAAAAGGGCAGCACATGTCTCTCAGTATGTTTACTGTGTGTAAGCATGAGAGAGGGTGTAGTGGGATAGCTCAGTCAGTAGAACATAAGACTCTCAATCTCAAGGTTGCAGTTTCGAGCCCCACGTTGGGCAAAAAGATTCCTGCACTGCAGGGAGTTGGGCTAGATGATCCTTGTGGTCCCCTCCAACTCTACGATTCTAGTCTAGTGTGTATGTCAGTCTCTCCTTAATGTGTGCATATGAAATTGTATGAAGTTTGTAGTTCTGTGTGTGTGTGTGTGTGTGTGTGTGTGTGTGTGGTTAGGGAAGCATGCACATCTATAAAATAAGTAAATGTTTTCTAACATTTTCCCTACACACCAAAATACTTTAATCTCGACTATGTCATCCATGGCTTGTCTCACTCTATGGAGTTATCTGTTCTGTACATTTTGTGAATTCTCTGCCATAGAGTCATTCACTATCCTTGGGGATTAGATCGGGTCTCACTTTTCTTCATTTGGAAAACAGGTAGAACTAGAAAATGTTTTTTTCTAGAATGTCTTCTAAACAATTTATTCCTTAATTCTGTTCTGTGAGTTATGTATGAGACTTGACATGGTGTCAATGGCTGGACCACATACTTTGGTTATCCTATGTGCATGCATTATTAGTTCTTGGGTACTGGTTCCAAGGTACCATAAGTATATACACGACTGGGCAGCATAAGCACTCAGAGATAAGTTCCACTTTCTTCAATAGCATTTACCCTGTAGTGGGAGTGCACAGGTTTGTATACTACAGGTGCATTTTTATATCCCACACACCTGGGAACTATTCCCACACACCTTACTTTTGGGGGGGGTGTACACAGGTGTGCTGCTTGGCTTTAAGTCTTAAGAGTACTGTACTTAGAACATAAGAGCAGCCCTGCTGGATCAGACCAAAGATTAATCTACTCCATCATTCTGTTCTCACTGCAGTCAACCAGATACCTTTGTTAAGACCACAAGCAGGACATAAATACAATTGAATTGTCCTCACTGGTGTTTGAAGGCATAACTTCTTCAATATCGAATGCAATGCACAGCCATAATGACTAGTAGCCATTGATAGCTCCATCCCCCACAAATTAGTCTAATCCCCCTCTAAAGCTATCAAAATTACCAACCATCACCATATATTGTGGTAGCAAATTCCACAGTTAACTGTTTGTGCATAAATACTTCCTTTTGTCTTGAATCTTTCAGCAGCCAGCTTAGATGATCCCAGGCTCTAGTATAATGTGAGAAAGAGGGAAACTTTTATCTGCCCACCATGCCTTATTTATTTATTTGATGTTTATATCACTCTTCTGCCCTATTGGGAACCCAGAAAAGTGAATCATCAACATAAAATAAATAAAACCAATGACCTACAATTAAATTCCTAACACCAGATTAAACCCAAAACACAATTTAAAATCAAGCAGCAGCAACCATGTACCACAGCAAGACTGGCCATACAATGATTGGGTTCCAATTGCGTATATGCTACTATCATCTCCCCAACTACTCACCTTTTTTTCTAAACTAAAATATTGTAAACATTCCTCATGGGGGAGTTTCTCCAGTCCCTTTACCATTTTGATTGCCCTTTTCTGCACCTTTTCCAGCTCAACAATATTCTTTTTGAGGTGAAATGACCAGAATCAATAGAGAATAGCCCAAGTATGGTCACACAGTTATATTGTTGGTTTATTGTGGGGTAAAGGCAAAAATATCTAAGCGGTTATGATAATGGCAGTTTTGTTTTCAATACTGTACTACCCCATTTCCCCCCCTAGCACTTGCCTTTTTCAATATTGCCATACAGCAGGCATCCCCAAACTTCGGCCCTCCAGATGTTTTGGACTACAATTCCCATCTTCCCCAACCACTGGTCCTGTTAGCTAGGGATCATGGGAGTTGTAGGCCAAAACATCTGGAGGGCCGCAGTTTGGGGATGCCTGCCATACAGCTTAGAAGTGAACCCCATTATAACCACTGTGACTTGCTTCAAACTAAGTATGCTTGGAAATGGGTGTGTGTCCCTGCATGACTGATGATGAACAACTGCCTTCATTTCTGCTCTTGGGCTTCTTTGAAGTATCTGGATGCCCTTTGGCGATTGGACTCCATGGATCTTGTGTTCATCCAATGAGGCAGTTACTATGTTATGTTGTGGGGTACTTATTCTACCATTTCAGGGCTACCTATTTATTTTCTGATTGGATACTCTTAAATAAACAAAATGTGAAATAATTCGACATGAGAATGCCATCTCTGTTGCGGCTGGTGAGGAATGACGCAATGAGACAGCATGGTTTCCAATGGGAAGGCGACCTCGAGCATTTTCGGGCGCTCCCTTTTATTGACAGTTCTACATGACAGCTAATGATTAACCCATTCGCGCAACCTTTAACCAATGGTGGTAGCGTGACTCCATACAAGGTGATGTTCCTGTGCACGTCACTTCCCGGTACCACCCCAAAATGTCTCCATTGCCTACGTGCAGTTTTGCCATGCCCTCTATCCATGCTCTTAGCGTCTCCACCCCCATCGTTCTGCCTGGACACTGAGGTCCAGCGCCGAGGGCCTTCTGGCGGTTCCCTCGCTATGAGAAGCCAAGTTACAGGGAACCAGGCAGAGGGCCTTCTCGGTAGTGGCACCCACCCTGTGGAATGCCCTCCCACCAGAGGTCAAGGAGAACAACAATTACCAGACCTTTAGAAGGCATCTCAAGGCAGCCCTGTTTAGGGAAGCTTTTAATGTTTGATGGATTTCTGTATTTTAATATTTTGTTGGAAGCCGCCCAGAGTGGCTGGGGGAACCCGGCCAGATGGGCAGGGTATAAATAATAAATTATTATTATTATTATTATTATTATTATTACTACATGTAACTCAGCACATACCCCCTCCCTGTATCCCATTGTCTTCCCTGACTTGTCTTGACCCATCTGGCTCATCCCGTTCTATCCAGTTCTGTCCAGATCTATCATGTCCTTCCTTGTTTCTCCTTGTACTGCCATGACCTGTTGCCCTGCTGACCCATGCCTCCCAACCTGTCCTGTTACATGTGTTTTCCTTTCTGACATTAGCCGGTATTCCTTCTGCTTTAGAGGATCGGCGTGGCGTGCCAGCGCCGATCCAGTTGCAATCGCTACACATCTCCCATTCCTACAGCTTCATTCTAAGAAAAACACACATTATTTCTGTCTGAAATGCATCCATTAGGGACACACACAAGGTGGACAAGCTTTCTGGCTCTGTGTTCATTATCATTAGAAAATGGACAATTCTATTTGTACCTTCTTCTCCTCTTTACAAACCATGTTATCACACAGCTGGAGCTCATTCTTGCGCCCACAGATTTAGCCAAGTATAGTCTTCTGTGGTAACTTGAGAGGCAAGTGGTGGAAGTCCATATTATGCAACTAAGGGTGCAAAACTATGTATTCCCCTCCCAAGAGGTCCTACTGTGCTTAATCCTAAATAAGTGTGCGAAGGATTTTAGTCTAAAGCTGCACCCCTATGCAGACTTAACATTGGAGCAAACCTATTTAACATCCAGTTGTTGTTGTTGTTGTTGTTGTTGTTGTTGTTGTTGTTGTTGTTGTTAGCATCAGTCTGTCTTGAGAGACAATGGATTGCACCTCCAGGGGTGAAGTCAAACTGCTGCACCAGCAGCAATGAAGTACCTCCCCATGGTGCAAGCCTGGGCAGTGTGTATGGGGATCCTGGGCAGTCCAGACATTCCAGCCTTGCTGATGCAGTCCAAAGGACAGCAGAGCAATATGTTTGGCAGCAGTTTGTTTGCAAGAGTTGCTGGAAGGATGCGTGCAAGGTGCCATCCATCTTAGGGACGCCACTTTGGATATGTGTAGGATTTACACCTTAGGCTTTTCTTCTGAAGATATCCCACAAGGCAGCAAAGCTTTAGGATCAGAGTTTTCGTTCTCCTAGATGGGCTGCCCTCCCAGATTGAAAAGCCCCATCTACCCCTCACTTCTCTCTACAGCTTGTACATAAACCACATTCTTGACTCTTGGGCCCACTATTGGTCTCATCTGCTCAATTTGCCAGAGCCTGTCTTCACCTGCAGGGGAAGTCCCTAACTCACCAAGGGTTTGAGACCCATTGGCTACCCTCACCTGGTTCAGCTGGCCAGCTGAAGCAGTTTCCCAGGGTGTGGGTGTAGCTTCTAGGAGCCACAGGTGAGAGCTGAGTGCAGGATGAGGACCAAAGGTGAACAAACTACCTCAGAAGAAGCATGGAAGTGTCCTTCACCAGAGATACTATCCCTCCTCTTACACCCAAAACACCCCAGGGCAATCCTGTACTACTTCCAGATAAGCATGGATAGAGCTGGGCCATGAGACTTTAGCCCACTTAGCATTGTGGCTCACAGCTCTGTGCCACCTGAAGCAGCTGGGGGAAAGTGAAAAGCAAGAGCCACCATTTTTTCTGCTACTGATATGCTGGAGCAAAAACAATCAAACAAAATCAGTCCTGTTAAAGAACTACTCTTGAGCATGTGCAACTTCTCATTTTAAAAACTCACTTATCATAGCACCAACTTGACGACTTGCTTGCTTCTGATAACCTGGTAATTAACGCATTAGCTTGGGAGCGAGCTACTAGTTTTAAGTATTTTGAGACACTTTTTAATTATTGTTCCTAACTAGTTTTTATTATTCTATAGTTATAATTGATGTTTTTAAATGTTTTAAGCTGCCTTGAACCCCAGCTTGGGAGGAAGGTGGGCTAAAAATTAAATCAAATTATTAAATTAAATTAAAATGGCTCTATGCATGCTTGCCTGAGTCAACTAAAGTGAAATCACTGCGACTTCTGGGACGCGTTTTGAGTAAGTCAGGAATTGCTCTTTTTGCCATTTATAAGCATGGAGTAACACAACCTTAAACCCACTAAGTGATAGCAGCAGCAGGAGGAGGAGGAGGAGGAAAGCCCCACGAGCAAGAGTTTGCTCCAAAGCAAACAAACCCTGCAGGCTTGGGGAAGGAAAATAAAACGCAGCCCTCCCCACCTCCAGCTGCAACACTTAAGGAGAGCGCCGTTAATGTGAAAGCGGAAGAAGATCCTCCCGGGGCCGCCGGGTGAGAAAGCAAAAGGGGCCGGACCTTCAGCGAAGAGGCTCTCCGGCCAATCGGAACGCGCTGCGTCAGCGGTTGCCACCTCCGGAGCAGGCGCTGTCGCACGGTTCTGGCGGCGCGCGGGAGTTTCGGGGGAGAGTTGGCGGCTGTTCCGCGAAAGGAAGCGGCGGGCGGGACGGAAGGGGTGATTGATGTGAGAAGAGCGGGAGGCGGCGGCAGGTGAGTGTGCGAGGAGGCGCTCTGCGGGTGGGCCGTTGCCTCTCTCCCCCCCCCCCAATCTGACCTTCCCACTCTCAAGCGGGGTTTCACTGAGGGGAAACGGCGGGTGTCTGGGTGCTGGGCGTGTTTTACTGGGTAAAAAAGTAAGTGCCTTGGCGCCCAATGGGACGTATCCTTATGCATGCAGGACCGTGCTAGTTTTAAACTTTAACTCTGAATCTGGAAGCCTTCCTCTCCCATCCCAGATTAATGCTGCAGATTTATATACCACAGGGGTTGGAAACCTCACGACCCCCGGACCCAAATGCAGCCTTTCAGATTTCTCTTGGTACTCCCCCCCCCCAAGCCAATACATCCCTTGCCTTGCACTCTCAGGTGTTTCTGCGTGACTGGAATGAGCCCTTGACCTCCCTCTTGCCAGGATGGAGGGCAGAAGGGGATTTGTGGGTAGAAACAGCACAAAAGTAGCCTAATATTCATTCATGCCCATTGCTCTGCCAGCTTTGGGCCTCCGGTCCCACCATGTTTCCCTCAGAAGGAAACATGGGCCTCTGCCATGCACATTTCTGTGGGGCTAAGCAGCATCTTCTAAGCATTCATTCTTTTTTATTCATTAGTCTCCTCCATTCTCGGGTCTGAGATCTCATACTTGTAGAAGGGTATACATTAGCATCATCAGGCCACAATGCAATGCACGTGTACTGTACTTGGAAGTTACCCTTGTTGAAATCATCTACCTCTGAAATAGGCTGCTCTGAGTATTTCTTAGTCACCAATGAGGGGAATACAGGCAGCACTTGGGTCGTCTTGATTCTATTTTACAAATGCCTTTTACACCCACCTAATCTCTCTGCATAGGGATGTGGGTAGCGCTGTGGGTTAAACCACAGAGCCTAGGGCTTGCCGATCAGAACGTCAGCAGTTCGAATCCCCACGATGCGGTGAGCTCCCGTTGTTCGGTCACAGCTCCTGCCAACCTAGCAGTTCGAAAGCACGTCAAAGTGCTAGTAGATAAATAGGTACCGCTCCAGAGGGAAGGTAAACAGCGTTTCAGCGTGCTGCTCTGGTTCGCCAGAAGCGGCTTTGTCATGCTGGCCACATGACCTGGAAGCTGTACACCGGCTCCCTTGGCCAGTAACGTGAGATGAGTGCCGCAACCCCAGAGTTGGTCACGACTGGACCTAATGGTCAGGGGTCCCTTTACCTTTAATCTCTCTGCAGCCACCATGAATGCAGTGTACAAGCTCCTTTAATATGTTATGTTGCTGAAGGCACACAAAAGCATTTGATGTAGATTAGTTTATTTGCTAATATCCATTAGTCTCTCTTTTGTAATTTTGGGTGGTTGAAGGTGAGAGGACAACAAGGTGTCCCACATACTACTGAGTGCATGATTATGAACGAAGTGGGAATTTAAGTTTGTGCTTAACTGTGAACATGGAATCAGAATCTACTGCGACAGTGTTTACTGCAACAGTGTGACAGTATTTGTGACATCATGCACTCTATCATTTCAAAAACCCTCTTGAAATTACCTGCACTCAACTGATACAAAAATCTGCCATAGCACCACTATTAGAGACAAAATGATTTGCTAAGTTTATTAGGTGTCTGCTTGTTCATTAGAGTGCTGGGCACTTGACTGTACACAATACAATTTCCCAGTCTTTGTTTTGAAATTACTGATTTGCCAACAATAAGTAAATATTAGAAAATAAATTATAAGCAGTGTATTGCTTTGTAGTTAACATACCCACTTGCATGATAATGTTAATCACAATCGTGCCAAAGAGTTTTTTCTTGTAGCTTGATTTTCTTAAGATAAATTGATATTTTCCGATTGTACACATACAAAAAACACTGGAGGAAAGAAGAAAATAACATTTCTAAATGCACTTTACATTACTTATCAGACTTCATAAGAAGACCATGGCTGGATCAGACCATTAGCCAATTAAGTCCAGCATGGTTTCCACAGTGGCTGACCAGATGCCTATGAGAAGTGCCTGAACAATATGTAAACACAATGCCACTATCCTTTTTGTGTTTCCCAGCAGCTAGTATTCAGGGACATACTGCTTCTGATACTGGGAGTAATTTATAATAATCATAACTAGTAGCCACTTACAGTCTTAATCTTCTTGAAGTTATCTAGTTCCCTTTTATAAGCATGCAAGTTGACAGTCATCACTATGTCTTGTATTGGCAAATTCCATAATTTAATTATGCGTTGTATGAAGAAGAGCCACCCATTCTTATTTCAGCTAATCTTAAATTGAGACATGTTCCTTTTGTTTATTTTGGTTGTACTCTTTATTTGTACACATGCCTAGAATTGAACCTGTAAAAGAACTACACACAGTTGGGTTTAATATGACTTTCTTACTTTCAGGTAAGGTTGCTGCCTTAACCAGATAAACAAATTATAGAGGGCCTTGTATCCAAAAGGCTTAGGAAATTAAAGGGTTTTTTCCTGGGGATGAAAAGACAAAGCCATTGTCCAGCAGACCACTAGAGAGAGCATTCCATAATCGTGTCTGGGGCTCTAATTGTGTAGTCTGGTCTTGGTGGCTATATTATGCTAGAATTGCTAGTTTTATTAATATAGAACCTTTTCTTGAGATGCTTATAAATGTTATTGTATTTCATATGAACTGCTGTGGAAAGCATTTTAACTTTGAAAGGGAGTACGGTATAAATTTGTTAAATCCAAAAAGCCACACCAAGCTTTCTGGGGCACCACTGCCAAGAAGGCCCTCTCTCTGGGCCACCAACAGAAGATCTTCCACAGAATTTAAGTTATCCCTTTAAGCTTTATAAATTCTTCACATGCTCAGTGTCCCATGAGGAAACATTTCATAGGTTTTGTTTCCTTATAAACATTGGGATGCTCCACAGTTTGAAGACCTACTGCTATTTGGAATATCAATGAACATTTGCAAGTACTGTAATGTATCTTGCTTGGTTTCATATTCTAGTTCTGTAGCCCAAATGTAATTGTGACAGTTTCACATTTAGAAAACAGAACACACACAAAGCATGTACAATGTTACTTCAGAGAGAAGTGTGAACAATGGATGAAGATTTCAGTGCTCCCTTGACGCCTTCATCACTCACTGAGAGCTTAGAGATGGCTATGGAAGTGGAGAGACAATGCGCCAGACTCCTGAGTTTCTCCTGCGCATCAGACATCACAAACGGAGGAAAAAGCTTTTCTGCTGATTCTTACTTAGCAAGTGGGTCTCTTAAGAGGTATGTAAAACTTAAAAATGTCACCCTTGGGCTTTTGTCTTGAAAATACTATTGGGCAGGCTTGACTTTACTAAGAATGTTTCAGTGGCATAATTACTTTGAGTAGTATTAAAATCCCCTGTGTGTGAGTGTGTTCAGGACTGAGAGTTTAGAATGTTTAATTAGTTTCTTCTAACAGCTGCTGTGTGTCACAATGATCCCATTAGTGTCTTCGACTTTTGTTTGAATAGAGGGTATGGGAGCTCATTCATACATTACTGACGTAGCATAACTTGATGCTGGAAAAACAGTTCCATTTCAGCTTTTTGTTGCAGTGGTAATAAATTCAGATGCTGATCCAGTGCCAGTGACACAACAGAACTGCAAAACTGGTCTCGAGAAATGATTGGGAGTTCTAGGTGTCCTATGTGAATAGTGCATGGATACATTACTAGTGCAGGGTCTTAACACAGGGCAGAAATCTGTTGTAGCAGCAACGTCATGTTAGCAATGCCTTAGAGCTGCAGGTGTTCCTTATATCAGCCAAGATTAAGGGACTAGGGCGAGTTTTAGGGTTTTGTGCTCCATTCTGGCTCACATTTCTTCCATTCTGTGCTATGCATCAGCATCAGCCAGAGCAAGGGCTTGTGGTGAACTAGGATATGAAGCTGACTTCAAAGCAGAACCTGGTTTGTTGATTTACACTGATGCCAACACAGGAGCGTGTATATGTGTGGGGGTCAGCAAGTGGTCAGTGGTGTAGATAGTGGATAAAGGGTTGTGATCCCGTGAAAAAAGAATACTAGTTCACAAGTTGGATATATGTAGGACATCCTTGGGAGGAGCTTTCTGGGTGAAGAGAGACATGGGGAATGCCACCTGAATTTCAGTAATAATTGTAGCCCCCTGTGTGTCCTCTTTGGTACTGTGGAGCCTGTTCTTTCTGCACTTTGGTAGACCAGGGAATTAAGGGCAATGTAGCAGGTGGATGACAGCTAGAGTGCAAACAGTGAAAGATGTGCTGCAAAGCTGACTGAGCAGGAGTGAAACAGTATAATCAGTCACATCCTCAAGTTGTCATTCAGTTGAGCTTTTTCATTCACTTCTACTCCAGGGAATTTTGCCAGCTTCAGCCGTTTCAAGATCAGGATAACCAGACATTCATGTACTGTACTTGTAACCTCCAGATTGGATTACCGCAATGCATTCTATGTGGGGCTGCCCTATATGTTTGTCTGGAAGCTGCCTCTGATGCAAAGTGTGGTGGTTCAACTGCTCCCTGTTACACTGCTGCTGTATGAATTGCACTAGCTGCCAATTAGTAGGTTAAGTTCAAGCTGCTTGTCCAAAGGGTATACAAAGCCCTATGCAGTTTGGGAACAGCAGGCCTAAAATATAGTCTCACCCCTTATATACCCAATGGATCACTGCTCTGCAGGAATTGGGTCTTTAGTGTGGTGGCAACTGTCCTTTGGAATTCCTGCCCATTGTATATTAGGCAGGCACCATCTCTGTTGTCTGTTCTATGGTTACTGGAAAGCTTCACCTTTCTGCAAGCCTCTTAAGTGGATATCTTTATCCCAGTCTGCATTTGTATTATAGACTGTATGAAATTGCTTTGTATTATTTTATATAGGAAACATTTAAAAATTATTTTTACACTTTTCTTATCTTATGGTTATAACTTTTATTTTATTTTTTATTTGTTTTATAACCTTTCTGGCGACCGTATGGTAAAGGGCAGGTAAGAAATCTAATAAAATAAATAGCCTTTTAAGAACCTGTGAATAATGCTGCCTATGTTTTTCAGGGTTTTGCTGGGGCTGGATCCTTTTCCAACTGACTATGAAGAAGACATCATAGAGTTATTTGGTTTCCAGTGGGTCACCGAAACTGCTTTAGTTGAGTCTTGTACGCTTCTCTTTGGATTATTTAGGTATTTATTTATCTCCATAGCATGTAGTCATAGTATTGTTGTTGTTGTTTAGTCGTTTAGTCGTGTCCGACTCTTCGTGACCCCATGGACCAGAGCACGCCAGGCACTCCTGTCTTGCACTGCCTCCCGCAGTTTGGTCAAACTCATGTTGGTAGCTTCGAGAACACTGTCCAACCATCTTGTCCTCTGTCGTCCCCTTCTCCTAGTGCCCTCAATCTTTCCCAACATCAGGGTCTTTTCCAAGGATTCTTCTCTTCTCATGAGGTGGCCAAAGTATTGGAGCCTCAGCTTCACGATCTGTCCTTCCAGGGAGCACTCAGGGCTGATTTCCTTAAGAATGGATAGGTTTGATCTTCTTGCAGTCCATGGGACTCTCAAGAGTCTCCTCCAGCACCATAATTCAAAAGCATCAATTCTTCGGCGATCAGCCTTCTTTATGGTCCAACTCTCACTTCCATACATCACTACTGGGAAAACCATAGCTTTAACTATACGGACCTTTGTCGGCAAGGTGATGTCTCTGCTTTTTAAGATGCTGTCTAGGTTTGTCATTGCTTTTCTCCCAAGAAGCAGGCGTCTTTTAATTTCGTGACTGCTGTCACCATCTGCAGTGATCAAGGAGCCCAAGAAAGTAAAATCTCTCACTGCCTCCATTTCTTCCCCTTCTATTTGCCAGGAGGTGATGGGACCAGTGGCCATGATCTTGGTTTTTTTGATGTTGAGCTTCAGACCATATTTTGCGCTCTCCTCTTTCACCCTCATTAAAAGGTTCTTTAATTCCTCCTCGCTTTCTGCCATCAAGGTTGTGTCATCTGCATATCTGAGGTTGTTGATATTTCTTCCGGCAATCTTAATTCCGGCTTGGGATTCATCTAGTCCAGCCTTTCGCATGATGAATTCTGCATATAAGTTAAATAAGCAGGGAGACAATATACAACCTTGTCGTACTCCTTTCCCAATTTTGAACCAATCAGTTGTTCCATATCCAGTTCTAACTGTAGCTTCTTGTCCCACATAGAGATTTCTCAGGAGACAGATGAGGTGATCAGGCACTCCCATTTCTTTAAGAACTTGCCATAGTTTGCTGTGGTCGACACAGTCAAAGGCTTTTGCATAGTCAATGAAGCAAAAGTAGACGTTTTTCTGGAACTCTCTAGCTTTCTCCATAATCCAGCGCATGTTTGCTATTTGGTCTCTGGTTCCTCTGCCCTTTCGAAATCCAGCTTGCACTTCTGGGAGTTCTCGGTCCACATACTGCCTAAGCCTGCCTTGTAGAATTTTAAGCATAACCTTGCTAGCGTGTGAAATGAGCGCAATTGTGCGGTAGTTGCAGCATTCTTTGGCACTGCCCTTCTTTGGAATTGGGATGTAGACTGATCTTCTCCAATCCTCTGGCCATTGCTGAGTTTTCCAAACTTGCTGGCATATTGGGTGTAGCACCTTAACAGCATCATCTTTTAAAATTTTAAACAGTTCAGCTGGAATATCATCACTTCCACTGGCCTTGTTATTAGCAATGCTTTCTAAGGCCCATTTGACTTCACTCTCCAAGATGTCTGGCTCAAGGTCAGCAACCACACTACCTGAGGTGTACGAGATCTCCATATCTTTCTGGTATAATTCCTCTGTGTATTCTTGCCACCTCTTCTTGATGTCTTCTGCTTCTGTTAGGTCCTTACCACTTTTGTCCTTGATTATGGTAATCTTTGTACGAAATGTTCCTTTCATATCTCCAATTTTCTTGAACAGATCTCTGGTTTTCCCCATTCTATTGTTTTCCTCTATTTCTTTGCATTGCTCATTTAAGAAGACCCTCTTGTCTCTCCTTGCTGTTTTTTGGAAATCTGCATTCAGTTTCCTGTATCTTTCCCTATCTCCCTTGCATTTTGCTTGCCTCCTCTCCTCCGCTATTTGTAAGGCCTCGTTGGACAGCCATTTTGCTTTCTTGCATTTCCTTTTCCTTGGGATGGTTTTCATTGCTGCCTCCTGTATAATGTTACGAGCCTCCATCCATAGTTCTTCAGGCACTCTGTCCACCAAATCTAAATCCTTAAACCTGTTCCTCACTTCCACTGTGTATTCATAAGGGATTTGATTCAGATTGTATCTTACTGGCCCAGTGGTTTTTCCTACTTTCTTCAGTTTAAGCTGGAATTTTGCTATAAGAAGCTGATGATCTGAGTTACAGTCAGCTCCAGGTCTTGTTTTTGCTGACTGTATAGAGCTTCTCCATCTTTGGCTGCAGAGAATATAATCAATCTGATTTTGATGCTGTCCATTTGGTGATATCCATGTGTAGAGTCGTCTCTTGTGTTGTTGGAATAGAGTGTTTGTGATGACCAGCTTGTTCTCTTGACAGAACTCTATTAGCCTTTGCCCTGCTTCATTTTGAACTCCAAGGCCAAACTTGCCAGTTGTTCCTTTTATCTCTTGATTCCCTACTTTAGCATTCCAGTCCCCTGTAATGAGAAGAACATCCTTCTTTGGTGTCATTTCTAGAAGGTGTTGTAGGTCTTCATAGAATTGGTCAATTTCACTTTCTTCAGCACCGGTAGTTGGTGCATAAACTTGGATTACTGTGATGTTAAAAGGTCTGCCTTGGATTCGTATCGAGATCATTCTGTCATTTTTGAGATTGCATCCCATTACAGCTTTTGCCACTCTTTTGTTGACTATGAGGGCCACTCCATTTCTGCTACAGGATTCTTGCCCACAGTAGTAGATATGATAGTCATCCGAACTGAATTCGCCCATTCCCTTCCATTTTAGTTCACTGATGCCCAGGATGTCGATATTTATTCTTGTCATCTCATTTTTGACCACATCCAGCTTACCTCTATTCATGGTTCTTACATTCCAGGTTCCTATGCAATATTTTCTTTACAGCATCGGACTTTCCTTTCGCTTCCAGGCATATCCGCAACTGAGCGTCCTTTCGGCTTTGGCCCAGCCGCTTCATCAGCTCTGAATCTACTTGTACTTGTCCTCCGCTCTTCCTCAGTAGCATGTTGGACGCCTTCCGACCTGAGGGGCTCATCTTCCAGCGTCATAACTTTTATATGCCTGTTGTCTTTGTCCATGGAGTTTTCTTGGCAGGGATACTGGAGTGGCTTGCCAGTTCCTTCTCCAGGTGGATCACGTTTAGTCAAAACTCTCCACTATGACCTGTCCATCTTGGGTGGCCCTGCATGGCATAGCTCATAGCTTCTCTGAGTTATTCAAGCCCCTTCGCCACGACAAGGCATTGATCCATGAAGGGGGTAGTCATAGTATACTTACTCAAATTATTGTCCTCTGAATATACAGCACTTTTGGAGAGTGGATCTGAGCGCTTTGTTAGGGTCTTTCAAACATATAACATTACTTTATTATTGTGGTACATTGTTGCTGAACCTTGGGAAATGGCCATGCTGTTGCTTGTGTCACAATAACACTTTTTTAAAATTGTGCTTAGCATTACACTTGCAAGCTTGTTGCTGCTGTCAGCACAAAGTGGCTGCAATGCTCCAGAGCCAGGACAGGCTTCCAGGTGAACTCAGCAACACAACATCAGCATAGTGCTAGTCTAGTCAGAGTGAAAACATGCATTGCAGCAATGCCCACAGCACAGAGTGACTTAACAGTAATGTAGCATCTCCACCAGTCAGAAGATAAGATAAGATATCTTTATTCTCATAGTCCCCTTGCGGGAACAACGAAATTACTCGGTTGCTACATCCACTCAGATAAAGCATGACATGGTTCACAGTGTAGGCTAGGGCAGAACCATGTCACTTGGCAACAGCACCACCAACCAGGGCATTTTATTCAGACCGAGCACCAGCCCTTCATACAGAAGGCCCCAAGTTCAATCCATGGCATCTCCAGTTGGGGTGGGAAAGGCCCTGGTCTGAGATCCTAGAGAGCCACTGCCAGTTAGTGTGGACAAGGTTAAGCTAGATGAACTAATAGTCTGAATTGGTATAAGGCAGCTTCCTATGTTTCTATGGCTTTAAGATCTTTGGGGGAGGCCCTTCGTAGCATCCCACTTCCAACAGCTGTACATTAGCTGGTGGCATGGGCATTCTCTGTGATAGGGCCCTAATTGGGAAACAGCCCACCCTGTGAGGCAAGGCGGCCCAACTTTTCATACCAAGTGGGCAGCAAGAGTACTTTCCCATGGAACCAGAAGGCCACACACTGCCCTTGGCTTTGCTTGAGGGAGCAAGGCCAAAATTTGACACCACCCCCAGCCCTTGCACTGCCAATGTCCCAAAGCATTGGGAAAGCAACTCAAAGGCTACCAGGGTGAGGGGGCATCAAATGTTGCTGAGGGCCGCCCCAAAAAGGCATCAAGGGCCACATGTTAGACCACCCCACTCTGAGGTTGTTGACTCTTTTTCCACCTTGACGCCAAATTGCTTTTAATTCTTTCAGCCATTTGCAGGTTATTAGCTTTTCAGTTTCAGGCTAATGTAGCCACCCTGTGGTTTTATAGGTTGCATTTATTTTTGTTTTTATTTCTACTCTATTGTTTGTTTATTGTTTTGTGTTTTAAATTTAGCTTCACTGTACCCTGCCCTGAGATCATTTCCAGCGAAGGGTGGTTATAAACATCATATTATTGCGCATTGCCTCTTCATATGATGCAAAAGGGGGTGATACACAGGGGAGAACGGAGAAGTGGGTGGATGCTACTTAACCATTCTGCTACTCCAGGAATAGCCAGTCTCATGCCCTCTAGATGGTGTGGGGTACAACTCCCATAATTCCTTACTCTTGGCCATATTGGCTGGGCTAAATCGAAACTGTAGTCCAAAACAAATGAAGGGCACCACATTGGCTAGCCCTACTTTGCTCACTGAATCTACCTTGCAAATTTATTATCTTCCCCTCACCAAACCATTTTAAATATGTTTTCTCCTCAGGAAGGTGCTGGAAACAAGCTTGGCTGGGAGAAAAATAGGCTTGACGAGGGGGAGATTTTTTTAAAAAATGAGAAAATCTATGGTCACTGTGATAGAAAAGCATCCCTTCCTCCTGCCTTCACCTGTCATTTTTCCAACCCTACCCTGCATTCATGTTATATTAACATGTGTTTGGGAACAGTTTACTGAGCCCTGCTTGTGGCTGATTGGAGCTACATTATGTGGCCCATTCCAATTACGGGATGAGATCATGGGGTTTACATTGATGCCTACCAGGTTTTGAAACATTGCTACTTCTCTCATGGTAGTCATGGGGCCTATGGGTTTATTGGTTCTTGTGTATGGGGTTCATTTCACAAATTGCCTTTGCCCCAAAGTGGAATGTAATATTTTCCTCTAGTTCTAGTCTTGACCACAGCTATCTATTTAGCATCTGTATTACTGTTAGATGAGGCTACACTTCAGAATAGTTTGACATTTGAAAATTGCATCCAGTGCAGAATGGATCTGCCTGCTTATTAACTGGCATTTCCTGTAAAAGGCACCTTACTCCTGTTCTGTATGATTAGCTGTGGCTGTCAATTTTTTTTATTTTATTTTTTAGCAAAGCTGGGGATTCAGGCTATACCACGGCCTGGTTATAATAAGTTGCTTAACCTTTTGTTGAGTATGTTGTCTCCTTTTGTAGCAAGTAAATTTAATAGCCCCCGGGCAATGTTCCAATCAGTGCCAAATGCTAAGTAACTTTAGTGAAGTTTTCTGTTGAAAATATGGAGCCATACTTAAGATCAGAAAGCATATATAGCCAATGCCACATCTAGAGTTGGAATTGCATTTTTCTGATGCTTTAGCTTATATCTTAAGCCCATGATGGGGAACCTCAGGGGCTGACTGGGACCATCAAATCCTCTCTGTATGGCTGTCCCTCTCTCTGGGCCACACCTCTCACCAGCCTTGCTCTACACCCTCCTTAGGTAGCTAGAATGTGTCGTTGAACTGTAATACTCCCTCTTGCTTGCCTGGGTTGGGAGATTATATAGATGTGTTTTACACACACACTTCTTCTTTGGCGATCACTTGTAGCTGAGTAAGATTGTCTTCCATGAACACGGTTTTAGCAGCATAAGTGACTGGATCCACAGGTCCTTCCACAGTAAGGGTTGGTCACAGTGAGGGTTTGCCAAACGTGCCTTTCAGTAGGTGACCAGTAGATTCATATCTGCTGCAGCCTTCATCTGCCTTCACAGCCATTGTAACATACCACTTACTATCTTACGCCGGTTCTGCCATTGAGGACTTCTTGGATCATTCTTTGTCTAGCTCCTCCCCTTTGACCTTGCCATCTGGCGTGACCCTGCTAGAAATACAAAGCTCCCGACGGCTTCACTCACAAGGGTCATAGGAACGTGGAAGCCCACTCACTATGACAAGGTGATGATCCAGCAAGTGACCAACACACACACACACACACACACACACACACACACTTTTGCCCGGTTGGAATGTAGTTTATTGTACAAAGCCAAGAGCCACATCCATTGTCCCGTCATCACTTACAGGCAGCCCTCTGGAAATTGTCCATGAGGAAATGAGGCCCCGAGGCAAAAACAAAAAAAAACCACCCCATTTCGTATCTTAAGCTAAGGCAAATATAGACTTCCCTTGTAGTTTCTTCAAATCTCTTGTTTATTTCCCTTGTTGTGCTTCAGCTTGCCATACATTAACATGGTTCTGGTATTCCCATACTCTCCGTTAGTTAAACCAGGAATAAGGACTAACAAACTATTATGTGGAATTATCATTATCTGTAGGAGGTGATCAAGGGATCAGGCAAAGCATGCAAATTGGCTTGATTTTTTCAGTTTTTTATGTACCTTTTGTTTCAACTGTTAGTCGATTTACCCCCCAAAATGAAGAAGCTGTTTGTTGATGAAAGAACCTGATTTTATATTTCAAAATTTTGTTGTTTGTGTGTGCTTTCTTTGTTGATAGGCAACAAATACACAAATTGGAAAACCTCATTCCACCAAGTTTATCTGACTTTGGTAAGTTTTTTTATGCTTCTAGGTTGTTTTGTGCCTTGCTGTATATTTTTAACAATAAATAAAATGTTTGTTTGTTTGTTTGTTTAAACAGAGCCTGCCCCTTTCCCTTCCTCCAGTATTCAAAACTTATGAACTATACACAATTTTGATGCACTGACTTGATAGTTCTCATAAGTGAGCCCTATTAAAAATTGCTAACCTTTAAAAGAAAAACTGTGTTATTGCAACAGCCATAGTAACCCAACGGGGGTGGGGTCGGGGCCGCAATTGGCTTTGTCCTTGTCCTCACCCACAGGTAGTGGATCCCTCGGTTAAAGTGATGACAAATGCTTGGACACAAAGTGTAGCCATCGTTTTGCATAATGGATAAGCAAAGGACACTGTCAGTTGGCCAATACATTGCACATTTTGAGTTGGCAGCCATAAAACATGGTCTTTAAAAATGTTTTGAAAGGTGCATGCCAAATCCCAAAAGTCTTTGAAGCATTCATGTGCACATGGATGTACCCTATCCTGGGATTGTTTATGATGAAGGGCAAGATAAACATATTTTAAATAAATAAAGAGCAAGCCTGAAACGGATTTATTGCTCTATACACAGGAAGATTTTTGACTACAGTTTCCCATGCATATCCATCAGTGCAAAAATAACTGAGGGAGGATCAGTCCCTACTCATGCATTTAAGCTTCTGGATCAGGACCAGCAAATCTGAAGCATCAGATGAACTACAACTTGTTTCCTCCAATTCCATTTTAGCTTTTTGAGGTTCTTCCATTTCCCTCTTTTGTATGGAATTTCTTTCATTAAGGTACAGTTCTGACATTGTGTATACATCAGTGCCACTTTAAATAGTGAGCTGTCAGTATGTAGTAACATAACCATCCTAGTAGTGTTTTCCATGTCACAGTAGATCTCTTGGGTATTTTTAAAGGCATGATGTGTGTAGTAAGCTGCTGCATGAAAACAGCTTCTTTGCAGAAAGGTTTCAAACAATTGCCATGTGGCCGCTGATTATTTCCCCCAGCCCTTGTGTGTTAACGTTGTTGCCTATAACACTTCAATTTCATTTAGATTGAGTGCCCATATGGTGTAATAGAAATTATTTATTCCTGTTTGTTCATTTGTATTTTTTATAATCAGCTTGCACTCTGTTTCCCCTTCAGTTTGGGGAAAATGGGTTATGTCAATGCAGCATACCTGAAAGCACACATTCCTAATTTCTGCCTTGGTTTCAGGTCAGGCTGCAGAGCTTCACTGGGAAGCCCAAAACATCAGGCAGCAGTGCATTCAGTTCCTGCAGTATGTGAAAATGTTCATCTTCAGGTGGGATGCCAGACACAGTTCCTGTTTAATTTGTGTTTGCATAGTTGGTGCTGCATGATATTAACATATTAACATCTTCATTCAGATATCTGGTGCCACACGAAGCAGAAGATGAGTTGCTTCATCCGTTTGAAAAACAGGAAGCACAATTCCCTTCATTGCTTGTTGAGGAACTCCATTCTTTGACATTGCACATTGGACACCTGCATGAACTCCCTAGTTGTGTTCTCGGAGGATTGACTGTTCTGCCACAAGCAAAGGTTTTGACTGTACTTTTTTTTTGTCGTTGTTGTTGGCACATATAGACATTTCTAGTTAGCACATATTATAATTTAGAGTTGGAAAAGAGGCATTATAAACTTGCTGGCCAGTTATTCTTGCAAGTTCTCTCTTATCATATTGCCAAGAAAGGGAGATTTTGTGTATCCCACCAGGGCAGTGTTATAGCTTATGGCACTATATTAGCACTAACCTAAGATATGCACCTGAGTTACATCACCTCCTAGTGGGACAGATAATTCCAATATTGTTTAGTAGTGCCACACGGTGGTATTTGCATGGTGGCTATGTTTCTTGTGATGATGCTAATTTGGCAGCAAAATGATTGGTCTGCCCATCATTGCTATCAGCCACATATGTTTTTGGTAGAATATTTTAAAAGTCCACCTTAAGTCCACTCTAAGTAGAACTTAATTAGATGCAACCTTGTGTTAACATGTTGATAATAATTCGCCCTTCATGCCCCATTGTAAAAATTGCAACCCCGCTTCCAGAAAATGAAAAGTCATCTTGCCTTTTGCCCATAGCTGCCAAGTTATCCCTTTTTTTAAGGGATTTTCCCTTATGCTGAATAGGCTTCCTCGCGAGAAAAGGGAAAACTTGGCAGCTATGCTTTTGCCTGAACATGCAACATTTAAAATCAGGGGTGGGAGGGGCAGGGGTACACGCAGAAACACACACATGCAGGTTGCTTTTCAAACCTTTGCATAGTTAGCCTGATAGTCCTGGTAATGAAGGCTTCCCATTCATAGGAATGTTCTTAAGCTTGTTCAACCAAAGTCTCTTAAAAATATTCTTTAGACCTTCATGCTAATCATGCACTGATATGAAAAAAGAGCCTGTGAACCTGGGGTTATCGGGAATATTTTTGTGCAATGTTTCCTTTTAATTACAGTTATTTTCCCCATCATGGCATCTGATGCATCTTCATCTAGACATCCACTGGTCGTTGTTGGAAATTCTTCATCTTCTTGGTGAAAAGATGCCAAGTAGGTTTTGCCTTTGCAATTCAAATTGCTCTTTTGCATCATTTGTGGGTTGGGTTCTGTGGAAGGTGTTAAACTCTTTGGTTCAAGAAGCACATGTGCAAATTATTGGGAAATTAGTAGTCTGGAAAGTAAATCAGCACATTTTTTAAATTAAAAAAAAATCATTTAAAAAGTCAATTTATCTCTTCGCAGCAAAATTCCATTTTAACATCAATTTAAATGACAATATATCTATCCACAACTTATTTTAAACCAATTAAAGCATATTATTTGTCCTATTGATTTCAGTGGAATTTCTGATCTATTTCTTCATGTGGGGTGTTCTTAATCTCATCTTTTGGCAAAGAACCCCTCACTTAATTTGCACACATGTGTTAGTCTTTCATCACAACCCTAAACCAAATCTATTACTTAAAAGCAAAAGTTAGTCTTTAGTGTTCTTAAATTCATTTGAAAGGCTGGCAACCATGTGTACACACACGACCAAGCCAGCAGGCCCCTGTGCAAATTGACAGGATATTCAGTAAGCCCTTGCTTATTGTCCCTTGGACATCCTCCCATTGTGTTGGGAGTGAGTTGAAGTGGAGAAGAAACCAGCAGGTTGTAAGGCAAATCCAAAAGCAATGTTCAGCAGACAAAAGGCTTCCATTCCAGTGTGCTGGTACCCTTCCAGCACAAAATGCGGGTCATTTTATAATGGGAGCTTCTGAATTTTCTCCCCATTTACTGCTGAAAGAGTGCTTTCCCCCACTGTGGAAGGTCCTGCCCTCCGAAATACTGTGCAGTGGGGTGGGGTGGGAAAAGATAAATAGATTTTTGTGGAGTCTGTAACTTGTGGAAGGACCACAGCTTAGTGGTAGAGCATCTGATTTGCATGCAGAAAGCCTTTGGTTCAATATCTGGCATGCCCAAAAGGTGTTGGAAGAGACCTTCTCACATGTTCGTTGTAGATAGTGCTGAACTAGACTGACCAATGGCATGGCTCAATATAAAGCAATTTCCTATGTTTGTAACTGCTCTAACCTAGGAAAGTCTTTCAACCCCAAACTGGAGAAATTGTCCCTCAACTATGTAGAGTTTCTCAGTTCTGTTTGTGAATGAACCGCAAACAAAATACTGCAGTACATATCATTGCTTTTTTCCCTTGAATTGCTTTCCACGCCATTGCAACAAAAGTATGTTGTTGTTGTTTAGTCATGTCTGACTCTTCGTGACCCCATGGACCAGAGCATGCCAGGCACTCCTGTCTTCCACTGCCTCCCGCAATTTGGTCAGACTCATGTTCGTAGCTTCAGGAACACTGTCCAACCATCTCATCCTCTGTCGTCCCCTGTCAAATGTATACAACTGCTTTATTAGGTGTGTGGGGTGTATAACCACACACTCGCCCTGGTCAAATGGGGTAAAAGCTGTATATGTTGTCAGAGCAGCATGGAGAAACCACATCATTATGCTATAAAATTTGCTTTTCTTGCTGCAAAGCACAATGTCAGAAAACTAAGGACAAATTTGGGTTATTCCCCCCCCCCCCGATTTTCTTTAAATGAACATAAAAAAGGATGACTTGCTTTTCTTTGCTCAAATAAAATGAAAGTGTGTATGCATGTCTATGTCTGTATTCAATATCAATAAACAATAAAGTCAATATCAAAGTATAAACTTCCTTCATTTCCTTTATATTTTCTAGGGCAAACAGTGTATGCTCACAGGTTCTCAAATTTAACAGGTGAAAATTTAACCAATATCAGTTTGTTTGAAGAACATTGTGGAAACCTCATCTATGATCTGATAAGTTTGGCAGCTAACAGATATACAAAGGTATAAGGATCATCTTATTTTGTAATGTTCGAGTATTGCATAGCTGGCTCTTTAAAGCCAGACAGTAAAAGGAGTTTCCTATCTGAATTTAGCTTTTCATCAAATCCTTTTATTTTAGCATGTATTAAAAGACTCTATCATTTAAATACTCTTGGATAGGAACTGTTTATTCACCTCTGCTTGCCAGCTGAATGAGGAAATAATTTTGAGGTGTATCCTTGCCCTGCAAGGGCGTAGCCAGGATCAAAACTAGGGGGGGGGGGCAAGCCATGATCATTCAGGGGCGGGGCCACAAAGTGGGAACGTGGGCGGGGCTACAGGGCCAGCTGGCCTGACGACATCGTGGTGGCAGCAGCGGCGGCAGCGGCCACCTTGTGCTTCTGGGGCTGGCAACGGCGGCGGCTACCCTGCTTGGCTGGAGAGGACGGGAGGGTCGGGCAGGCAAGAGGGGGTGACAGGGTGGGCGAGGGCAAGGCAAGGCACGGCCGCAGTCACGACGGCTCCAAGGCGTTGCTGCATATCAGCATAATATTTCAACCATGTTGTGGGTTCAAGCCCCACCTTAGGAAAAAATTCCTGCATTGCAGGGGGTTGGACTAGATGACCCTTGTGGTTCCTTCCGACTACAATTCTTTGATTCTATTGATATATTGCCATAGCATATGCATCATTCTGCTTTCTTGAATTGTCCTACTCCTAGGCATAGCAGCCAACTCCTAGAGGCCTAGGTGCCTCCCCCCCCCAATTACTAGCAAATACCGTATTTGAAAGAGTCATCCCCCCATGTTGATGGGCTTTCTATGTGGGGCTTATCTGCCCCCCCGTATTTTATTAAGAATGGAAGAGGGAGGGAAGGAAGGAATAATAGAGAGAGGGATACCTCATATTTGTACCTCATATTTGTGGGTGCCTCTGGGTGATGCTGTGAAGCTGGAACTCTGCAGCAAGAGGATGGGAGGGTCGGGCAGGGGAGAGGGGGTGGCAGGGCGGGCGAGGGCGAGGCAAGACAGGGCCGCAGTCTCGATGGCTCCGAGGCGTTGCTGCATATCAGCATAATATTTCAACCATGTTGTGGGTTCAAGCCCCACATTGGGGAAAAATTCCTGCATTGCAGGGGGTTGGACTAGATGACCCTTGTGGTCCCTTCCGACTACAAGTCCATGATTCTATTGATATATTACCATAGCATATGCATGATTCTGCTTTCTTGAATTGTCCTAGGCATAGCAGCCAACTCCTAGAGGCCTAGGTGCCTCCCCCCCCCCAAAGAAATTACTGGTAAATACTGTATTTTAAAGAGTCACCGCCCCCCATGTTGATGGGCTTTCTATGTGGGGCTTATCTGCCCCCCCCCCAGTATTTTATTGAGGATGGAAGAGGGAGGAAAGGAAGGAAGAAATAGAGAGAGGGATAACTCACATTTGTGGGTGCCTCTGGGTGACGCTGTGATGCTAGAACTCTGCAGCAAGAGGAAGATACCGGTACACCTGTACAGGAGCCTTGTAAGCAGCTTTCTCTCTGCTTGATTTACAGCAGGCACGTCCAACAGGTAGATTGTGATCTACCAGTAGATCACTGGATGTCTGTGGTAGATCACTGCTAGATCACTGGCACCCCTAAAAAAGCTCACCCAAATTTTTCCTCCTCCCTATAAAAAGCTGAACTATGACCTGAAGCCCTAAACAAAAATGGGCCTCCCTCCCTCCTAAAAGAAGCTCAACAAGTTTGACCTAAACCCCCCAAAACAGGGCTTCCCTTCCTTAAAAAAACTCAACAGCTTTGACCTGAACCCCCCAAAAGGGGGTAGATCACTCCCAGTTTTTAACTCTGTGAGTAGATCAGAGTTCTTGGGAAGTGGCCACCCCTGATTTACAGTATACAGATGCAGGAGGAGGGGCAGACTGGAACACCAATGCTTTTTATAAACATCACTGTGTCTATCAAAGCTACAGCCCCCCCCCCTTCTTATTCACTTCCTTTTAGCCTTGCAGGGCCACCTTAGTCAAATTGAATCCTCTGCACCCTCATTAAATCGCCAATAGAACTGTTAATGCGATCCCTGAATGCCCATTAACAACTCCCACTGAATAACAATAGGGTGAATAGGGTGGACCTTGCCTGAAGGGATATTCTGCTCCATTGTCTTAACTGCTTAAGTACTGGTAGCCACTTTGCTTTATTTATTTGATGTGTTTTTGTTACAGCTGTGTTCCCGCCCCAAGCAAGTGGAGAGCTGCTCTTGCTAAAGCAAAGCCCTTTCCACTTCAGTTTTTGGAGGGGCAAAGTATTGGTTATGGTCTGTAAAATACAATAATTTTTTGCTTCTAGGGGGGGCAGCTGCCCCCTCCTGCCCCCCCTGTCTACACCCATGTTGCCCTGAGTTGAAATATGCACTGTGTTAAAGACTATAACTAGCAAAAACTGCTGTAAATTATACAAAGATGTAAAAACAGCAAAATTGAAGAAACTGTTTGAAATCACAGAATTTAGCTTTCCCTGGCCTCTAATTCATATTGCATGTAAAGATATATATTTTAAGTATAGTATTTTAAAACACTTCTACTGCCCTTCATCAGATTTGATTCCCTGCCATATTTGTATGCCAATGCAGTTTAAATTCTTAAGTATTAGTGTTATCATTATTTTTATATATTTCTAAGCATTCCATCCCCAAAGAACAATTGAGAAAGTGGAAATAATGTTGCCATTAAGATCACTCGTTTGTTAACACAGATTGTTGTTATTTAGTTGTTATTTTGTCTATATTTTAGCAATCTTATTCTGCTTTGAGAACATATTTCTAAGTATCCGAAGAAATCTTTGTTTGGAAGACTTTTAATATGCACTGCGTTTACTTTGCCAATCTGCTACCTTCACAAGTTCCAGACTGCAAAAAGCTTATTAATAACTTGGGTGATGAAAACATTAACCAATAGAAAAGACACCCTTGCAATTGTGTAAAGGCCAGTCTAGCGTGGCATGTAACACCAAGCAATATATAGCTAAATATAATGCAAAATAATGCGAAACTTTTTTAAAAATAATAATAATTCTGAAAATAAATGGGAGTGGTATCTAGTTGCTGTATGTGGCTACAATACCACCTGCTGGTGGAACAAGGTAAAACCCACTTGATTAAAGATGGCAGACTCATGAAATAGTACATTGTTTCAGAACAGAAGTAGTGATTTTGTTCTACCATGTGTTTCATTAGGGCAGTGCTGTTTCTTCAGCATAGAGTTTGCACTGGAAATCTGAGAGCTTTAGGTAATTTGCATAGCTCTTCTTAAGTCTAAAATTAACATACTTTGCTCTGAAGGTGTGTTATGCTCTGTAGAGTTTCCTTCGTAGCATCTATGTTTTGGTTTGCAGCCTCGGTATATTAGTACAGTAAGGTGAAAAAGCTCTTCATGGATTCCTTTCAGAAAAAGGAACAGCTATTTGTGGGGTATGGCTTGTGTCCAGTTAGAGGCATAAATGCATCCCACTGTTGCTGGAGAATTGAGATATGAACCTTTTATAACCCAGCTGCCAATTCTCATCTGTTAGGGAGTTTTAGGAAGATATATATACCCTACTAGGTTGCAGGGGGAAACACAACCTTTATCACAGACCCTTTAAAAAATATTAACTACCTCTTTTTAAAAAAACACACACACATCCCTCGATATTCAAAGTATGTTCCATTTTCTGGGTTATTTAATCCTTTCACGTTTAGAGTTACCGTACTTTTCCATGTATGAGATGGGGTTTTGTACTTTAAAATAATGTTAAAAAATGGGGGTCGTCTTATACCCAGATAGTGTATGGGGGAGGGGGACAGGTGATTGGTTGCACCCGCAAGCTTGTCAGTGGTGATTTGGTGGGTGATTGGTGGCTGCTGCAAGGGCTGCTTTGGATTGGCTGCTGCTGTGGTAATTGGGTGGGTGATTGCCGGCTGCTGTTGCTGAGCGGGCAGACGCTTGGTGGCTTCTGTGACGTGAGTGATTGTCAGCGTTTGTCAGTTGGGTTAGTGATTTTCTGCATTTAAACCCCCCCCCCAAAAGCTTTGCAACTATGGACAATCCTCTCCCCCCAAAAAAGCTCAAGAGCTCTGGGCCATCTCCCATTTTCTTACCGTAAATTTGAGTCCCCAAAAATACACGGGGGCGTGTTATACACAGAAGAATATGCTAAGTGCTTTAATGACAATATCTTAGCTATTTCCTGCAGTAAATATTTCTAAAAGTGTTCATATATTAAATTCCACTATTTTCTCTGAGGAAATTGTTTGTTCATTGCAGGTAAGGCCCTCTGAAGCTCTAACTAGTCACCACTACCCTTGCACATGTGTAAAAGAATTGTGGATTTTGCTTATTCATCTGCTCAATCACAGAAATAAAGGATCCCTTACAGAGGTAAGACTCGTTCATGACTTGCATGGGTAATATTCTATGAAAACAATTGCATTTGAAACATTCAGATATTCATAGACGGATGAACAAATGCCCCAAACTATTTTATGTACCGTAAGCATTGTTTTACACTTGGTTCCATTCTCTGATAATCTGTAAAGGGGGTCTGTGTTCCTTGACAGGCAGAATGTGGCGCAGGTAGGCATGGTTTGGGCCAAACTGCCTTACAGGGCAAATTGGTACTTGTGCCAGGTCTAATCAGGATCCTGGGGCAGAGGTTCCCCATGCCTGATTTAAAAGGATCACTTTAAGAGGTGTAGCAAATGATGCAGATCAACTTCAGAGTCTACCCATGGTTGTCTAAAAGCTGGTAAAGAAAAGCAGCAACAGGAAAATTATTGCAAGAAATGGACAGGGTAACTGGTTTGTGTATGCACTACATTATAAAATTGAACTTCTTTCTTTAAAAAAAAAAGCTGAGTGGCTTTCTTTTTATTGCAGTCTTTTTGGAGCTGTTTGAATAACATTCTAAAGGATGTATTTGAAAAAAAGAGGCATACAGAAGCAGTATCTGCCTTCAAATCAATTCCATGCAAGGACCCCCTGACTTTTTGTTGGTGGCTTATAACTCACTTGGCATTACTTCACCATGTTGACCGCAATGGGAATGTAGATGAAAAGGTAGGTTTGTTTTTACTGCTTTGTAAATCCTTTCATGGATTTATAAATGTTTACTTAAGCCTTGTACCATACTGTACATAGATTTTTGGCACACATGCTCAGAATGTTTGCATAGGGAGTTTATACCTTAAAAAGCTACTCTCTTTGGTGATAGGGTAAAAAAAGAGAAAGAATCAGGATTCCTCTCTCCCAACTCCCACCTATGGTACCTACAATATATATTTTTACACAATCTCTCATGCCATTAGTTAGTGCTTAGGATCCTTACAAATATTAAGTCTGATGTGGAAGTGATACAATAGTCCCACAGTATTTCCAAACTGCACAGGATTGAATTAAAATTTTGTTTGTTTGTTTGTTTACCTCCATGCCTTCTCTTGAAGCTGTGACTTACCTCCTACACCTATTCTGACATGAAGATATGCCTGGCATGTGATAAACATATCTCATTGAACTGAGGAGACTGGCCCACCTTTCAACTTAAAAAAAATCAATCAATCACTGAACTGCTGCAAATGAAATTTGGGCTGTTTACTGACTATTCTGGAAAAAAGTTCCCAGCTCTTAAACTTCTGTCTCCTAACGCTAGACCTTGACAGAAAACCAACCTTCTGGGGCCAGATGGGCACATTTTGAAATCTGAGAAACTTTCATAGAAAACAGCTGGTTTGTTTTTAAGGTGGATTTTCTTTTATTAGGAAGGTGGAGTGTAAGGTTTTATAAATTAGATTACTGTAGCTGTGGGAGAAGATATGCAGTATGGTACTAGTGGCGAGTTGGAAGAGATGGAATTTAAATAGGAAAGTTTCTGTGTCAATAAGAAAGTATGAAGCCTTTTTTAAAACTTAAAGAAGAGGACATATAGATCATATGTATCTTTCCTCAGCTACAAAATAGTCCACATTATCGTATCCTTAAAGGCTACATTCATAAATGTTTAAAACCAAATAGAATAGTAATATTACCACTTTTGAACATTGCAGGGGTCAATTTTAACGCTGCTCTGGGCTATTGAAATAGAGTCAGAATGACTTCAAGCTAAACATTCTTGCCTTTGAATTGTCTAAAATGACTACTTTGTAAGATATGCAAAGAGTGGTTTCCAGCTGAGCAGCTTAGCAGCTCAACAGGTGAGCCAGAAGAAGAAACTAGTTTTCTCCCGACATTGTTAAAAAGAAATACTACCCATATACTTAAAAGTTGTAGTCCAAGTTATGATTCTTTTACTAAACATGACAGAAGAATACAAAATGGTTTTCCAGGCCCCTGGCTCCAGACCATACATATGCTGTTTTGCGCAAATAATAGTTTAAATCTTTTTCTTAGACTGCCATGCTTTATGTAGTGTGGGAGTGAAGGAAACGGGCTTTGGGGTGTTTTGGAATTGCTTGCAACCCCTTTTTGTGTTTCAAAAGGCAAGGCTCCTTTTATCAAAATGAGCAAGCTGAAAGTGGGATATGGCACACTGTTGACAATAATTTTCAATATGTCTTTGGTCTATTGGCTCAGAATTGTTTGATAAAGAACTTGTGAACTGCTTCATTGTCCTTGTTTCGGGTGCCAGAAAGCTTTTCTTCACTGTTCGTAGACCATTACAGCTATTACAATGGTACCTCGGTTTACGAACTTAATCCATTCCGGAAGTCTGTTCCTAAACTGAAACCATTCTTAAACCGAGGTTTGCTTTTCCTAATGAGGCCTCCCACCACCGGTGCCCTTCAACTGTTCAGATTCCGTTCTTAGACCAAGGTAAAGTTTGCAAACCGGGACACTACTTCTGGTTTTGTGGAGTTTGTAAACTGAATACAGTCATACCTCTGTTTAAGTACGCTTCGGTTTGAGTACTTTCAGTTTAAGTACTCCACGGACCCATCTGGAATGGAATAATCCACTTTCCATTACTGTCAATAGGAAAATTCGCTTCAGGTTAAGTACGCTTCAGGTTAAGTGCAGACTTCCGGAACCAATTGTGTACTTAAACCGAGGTACCACTGTAGTTCTTAAACTGGACTGTTCTTAAACTGAGATACCACTGTATACATTAAACGGGAAGTTTTGTAACAATGCTACCCACTCCCGTGAAATTACTTGTGCTTACGGATGGCCAGAACTAACTAATGGAACCAGTCATACCTCGGGTTATGGCCACTTCAGCTTGCGTTTCTTCATGTTAAGAATGCAGCAAACCCGGAAGTGTTTATTTCCAGGTTTCGCGCACGCGCATGAGCAGAAAAGCCCCGCTCTAGTTACAGACTTTTCAGGGTGCAAACGGCACCCCAGAACGGATTGAGTCCGTAGCTAAAGGTAGCACTGTATGTTGGTTGTGGTGTTGTAGAAAGATAGATTTGATAGCTATGGTGCACATTAAGAAGTTGCAGCTGCTCTTGTCAATGCCGGATTCATGTATAAGCTAAACAAGCTGTGGCTTAGGGCCCCACTCTCTTAGGGCCCGTAAAAAATTTAAAGGAAAAAAATCCTGTATGTACATTTCCAAAATATAAGATAGAAACAATAAAATAAAACCTACATACAGCAACAGTGTTTTGTGTTGTGTAGGCTCCTATTTGTCATGTGCAAATGGCTTCAGGTACCTATTTGGTCCATAAATTACCGTATAGCATATATTCAACACAAAAAAACCAGTGACAATTTGTTGTTGACAAAGGACAGCTGGACATATAAAGGACCCCATTACCTTCAGTAGCTTAGGGCCTCATCAAACCTAAATCTGGCCCTGCCCTTGATATTTCATAGGTAGTGCAGTAGGCATGTATTCTGGATTTTAAAAATTTGGAGTAAAAAAACTGCAGTGTACTTCTAAGAAAAACAGGTAACTTATGCTATGTGTAATGAGTGCTTTTTCTGGCCTTTCCATACTACCTTAAAATACATTTGTTCTCTATGAAGACAATAAATGTTTTGCCTATTAACCAAACTTAGTGGATAAAAATGAGTGTTGTACACACCCATTTGTAGCAATAATTAAAAGAAGGTAAATATCACTTAGCTTGCCATGCATAGCTCACTTAGTATTGCTTGCCAAAACCAGATATTTATCATTCAATATGGTTTTTCATCCAGAAACCAATAGACTCTAACTGGTCCTATGTGGAAGATCTATTGAAGCAGTCCATCGATAGTCAAGTAAGTATGTTAAGAATCACACGCAACTTTGATTGGGCTGATTTGGGGACGGGTGGACAGAATGTGAAAATGATTTTATTCACCACGCTGCTTTCAGAAATCTGGCTTCTTTAACTCAGGAGTACGAACAACCTTGATGATCTGTGTGAGCTAGGATGCTGTGTAGTTTCTTTCTTGTTAGTGGTCATACTCCGGAGTGCTTGTGTTTTGAAGATAAATTGTCAGATAGGGTGGGGGGGCTGGGGAGAGATAATTATCTTGGACGTATTACTTGGTCCCTTTGACAAGATGTATTCCGAATAAGAACAGGATGCTTAGAAAATGTAAGCTCTATGCTGAATCTGAGGGTATCAGGTTGAGAGACGTGATGGGAGAGATAGTCTATTGCATTGAAAATTCAGCTATATCCTCATCACAGCAGGAAGGTGACTTGCCTTGCTGAGCAATTTGTCTTACAGGCTTGAATCAAACTCTTACTGATAAGGTTGTAGCTTCTGAGCACTCACTTCATACCTTATCATTTTTCTTTCTACAGAGCTGTTAATGCAGTACTTTGTGGCCCAGAGGTCAAAACTGACCTCCTTTTTAGAGTGCTTTTAAATATGCTGTACATGTTAACACGTTCTCTGTAAAATGTGTTTTTAGGTTGCATGGCACAAATTGTAATTTATGTAACACCAGCTATTACAAGAATTTCTTTAATTTGTTTGTATATTTATTGCATTTATGAGGTGTCACATAAAATTTACTGGGTGTCCTATAAAGATATGTAGCAGAGGCTAGGAGGCCAAGTAACAGATTTTCTTTTGGCTTTGTCTAGGCAAGAGCTACGATGGTTTTTTGTGATGGGAATGAGCCTTGAACTTACATGTTTTCTCCCTCTTTCTTCCCCTCTACTTCTGGGGCAGCAGTGAAGAGATCAGAAACTTTCAATCAACCACTGTTTAGGGTTCCAGCCAAACACTAAACTTTGGTTAATCTCATCTATGGTTTGTTTAAAACACACCTAATTCATAATTTGTGGTTTAAAGCTGACTTGTTTCAAATAAGACACGTTTAAAATTAGATGTAGTCTGATGGCTTCAAGTGGCCACATTTAATGAAAAATAAACACAGTGAAAGCTTGCAACTGCTCTCTGTAGCTGCTCTTCTGGAGGAGGGAATATGTGAGCCCAAAGGCTTAGTAGGCTCATTTCCATGGTTTATTATATTGTCTTGACAGAGCCAAAATGTTAGCATGTTATGATGCATTATCATAATTTTAGAATATCATCTAGAATTTTTACAGTGCATGTCTACACAAAGTAAGCCCCATTGAATTCAATTGGACTCATTACATTTAAATGTTTATAGGACTACAGCTTTAATATTATTCTGCAAGCTGCTGTAATACATATATATTATATTAAAATTATATATTTTCACACACACACACACACATATAAAATGAATAGGTTTTAGAGGAATTAGCCAGTTTATTATTGCACTTGCAATTGTTATACTACTATTATAATTTGTTCTTAAGGCTAAACAGAGTGTTATGAGAACAATGTAGGGTGTAACTGGCAGCTTGAGTTATGGGATGTGTTTTGTAGAAACTAGATCCTTTACAAGAAAGCTGTTTTCCACCTCTGGCTTAGCTATGCAATCAAATGATTTATCATGTGATGGATAATAAAGAAGAGCTCCAGGTTATCTAAAACTATTCGTTCTTGTTTTATCTTGGAATAATTAATAATGTATACCAATGGGTCCTGTGAAACCTAAAAACTAAAAGGAAGTCAAAAATTAATTTAAAAAACTTAGCATGTACCTACTATCCCATAAAGTGCACACCTTTCCTTGATCGGGAATTGTCAGGAAGCCATGTGTGGGGCTCAGTAGGGTACTGGCCCATCTCAAAAAGCCACTGTAGGTCAGTGTTTCCCAACCAGTGTGACTCCAGATGTTTTGGGACTACAACTCCCATCATTCCTGACCACTGGTCTTGCTAGCTAGGGATGATGGGAGTTGTAGTCCCAAAACATCTGGAGGCACACTGGTTGGGAAACACAGCTGTAGGTCATAGTCATATTCTGAGTAACTGAAAGTATTACAATTTTGGGGCAGGGATTTCCCCCCCCCTCTCCAAAAGATAACATTGTTGCTTAATGATTTAGAATGCATGATTTGTATTTTTCAATCAATTATGCCTAGGTATCTTGAGTTCGTTCACATCACAGGGCTATATAAAAGCTGGCTCCCAGGGTTCATCTCCATTATAATGTCACACCAAGGAATGGAATCCAGGGAGAAATATGCAAGTGGATAATGGGTGCGGCTACACTGATTTGAGTCAGTTCTCGCTTGTTTGTCTTGGAACAAAGTGGCTGTAATCTGAACACAGTTGAGAGGAGAAACAAGGATAATTCTGTGGTAGCATCATGCAGTCTTGACCTCAGAAATGAATGCAGATTGGCCAATTCCAATATAGTTTATAGAATATTAGATTTAATTCTCTAGGCTATAAGATGTTACATTCCTGGCCCACATGGGCATATGCATAAATGCCACATGTCACAAAGTGCTAATTACCAATATTATCTTGACAGAATCTCTGCAAGCCGAACGGGCCAAGATCACTCCGCTATTCGGAGGCCAGAATTTTCTTAGAACAAACGTTTTTCTATTGTTTCCAGTGGGTCTTAGCCATTAGAAAGTCGTCTTGACACACTGTTTGGAATTTACCTAGAGGTGGCCTCCTTATCTGGGAATTATGCTCCAAATTATCTTTCATAGCCCCTGGCTTTATAGCTATATGATTCTAATGTATAAAAATGTAGGTAGAGTTTCAGTAGATGACAATGCTGGTACTTGTCAGATTTTATTTTCTAGATCGCTGCTCATATTAATGGATTGGCTTGCTTCTAAACTAGAAATAACATTTGAGGAGGGGAGCGGGATATTCTCAGAATCCGAAAGCTTTATATTTGATTGTGACCAAGGTTGTTTTTACTATTTAAAGAAGAAGAAGCTTGCTAAATAAAACAAAATATAATTGCATTTGAATGTCTCTGTTTGCTAGGCTGGAATATTAGAGGAACAGTTACGAACGCATCTTCAGTGCTGTTTGACATTAAGTCGTATCTGGGATATGAACCTCTCAGCCGTCACCATACTCTGGGAACATTATAGCAAGAATCTGGTTAGTAAATGTCCAAGAAAGCTGAAAGTGGGCACCTGTCACCTTGAGAAAGTTGTTATCTAGTCAAGTCTGCTTAGCAGTGGAAATGCTTATGGCCTCATTCCCCCTGCCAGTTTCATTCATTTACAGTTTCCATCCCACTTCTTTCAAAAGGGTCTGAGTTAAGGTTACCAGACGTCCCCGTTTCCCGGGGACAGTCCCTGGATTTACACATCAGTCCCCATACAAAATCCATTGAAGTTGAAAAGTGTCCCCGGATTCATTGAAAAAAATCTGCTAACCTTAGTTGGAGTAGCTTCCCAATATCTACATTTTTTTTTAAAAAAAAAGGAAGGGGGAAAGATACGGAGTGGGAAAGAGAGCAACACCCTCCTATCTGGCAATCATTCTCTGAAGTGAGGCTCGATCAGGCATCCCCAAACTGCGGCCCTCCAGATGTTTTGGCCTACAACTCCCATGATCCCTAGCTAACAGGACCAGTGGTCAGGGATGATGGGAATTGTAGTCAAAAACATCTGGAGGGCCGGAGTTTGGGGATGCCTGGGCTAGATTGTTCTTCCTCTTTGCCTCTGCAACCACAATTGTTTGAAGAATTCCTCCAGGAAGGAAGGGGGGAAATGGGATCCCATCAGTTGTGATCTTCTAACCCAATAGATACAACCAAGCAATTCTTTCCCTTTTTAGTGTTCTTGCAGGCTGGGATGCAGCCTTCCATTGGCCCCTTTTCATTCTACAGTGTGTCGGGCTTCGTGTCTGCAGTCACTGGAACTTTTAGTTTCACTCAGCAGCAGCTGCCATTTCCACATGGCGATATAAGAGCCTGGAATGGAGCAGTATTGTGTAGTGGTGGCAATAAACTATTGTGCCAAGGAAGGGCATAGCTCAGCTGTAGCCTCAATATACTGTATTTTCTTTCTTTCTTTCAGAACAGTCACTTTACTATTCCTTGGTTTGGTCTCAAAGGTCTTACAAATATTAGTAAAACACCCATGTCTATGTATGAGTCAGTGAAGAGATGTTGTGGCGACATACATACTCCTGACATGTATACCACCAGCAATAGTTACCAGTTTTTTCTTCACATTATGGTACAAGTAGTAAAGAAAGCAGTGAAGACCAATGGCACTCATCCCTGGAAGCAGATCAAAGGAAGGTACAGTGGCTTTTGCAGTTTTCCACATATTGATACTTTCAGTGATTGACTAAATTTGTTTTATCTGTATGTGTAGTGTCAGTCTGAAATATTCCTGTATTCATTTTATTTTCATTTCATAAATTGATTATGGGAGAGGGGAGGACCTTAAAGCTGTTTACAAAAACAATGAAGTTACAATTTTAAAAAATAAAACAATAATCTAAAATATACAGAAATTTAAAACCAAAATAAATTAGACTAAAACCAATTAAAACTTACATGAAGCTTATAAATGTCTTGGCATTTTTTTTCATTACATCTGGACATTTTTTTGGATAAAAGGATGGTGGGTGGGGAAATGACATAAGATGAGCCCTGCTGGATCAGGCCAATGGCCCATCTTGTCCGTCCTCCTCCTCTCACAGTGGCCAACCAGATGCCTTTGAGAAACCCACAAGCAGGACCTGAGTGCAATAACACTCTCCTCCCTTGTGATTCTCAGTAACTGATCTCCAGAGGCACTCCACCTGAGTGGAGGCAGAGCATAGCCATCACAGCAAGAGCTGTCAATCAGTAGCTGGATCCTGCACCCCACCCCTGCAGTAGTTCTTCTCACTCTTTCAGTATGCATGGACCAAAACCTCCTATACTGTCAAGTCTAAATGAGCCTTCACATGTTTTTGACAGCAACTCCTGTCATTCATTACCAATGGATGACAATCATTATTTACAGTGGGAAGCTCTTCTGCACTGTCGTATTGAGACCTAGCTGCCCTGTTCTGGTCTTTGAGCTATTTGTCCTCTGAATACCAGCAGTCTCTGTGGTACTAGATGAGAGATGGCTAGAACAGCTGGCAGAAAATATAGTCGAATCTCTTCTTCTCAAGGAGTTTGCAGTTCATGTTAGCACAGTCCACTTCCCAGTTTTTTTTTCATCTGGAGTACTCTGGTTCCAGACAAGCTGGTGGTTGAGGACAGGCCCACAACTCACCTTGAGCAGAAAGAAATTCAGCAAGTTCATTTACCACTGTCATACAGTGGTTCCGCTCCTTCCTCCTGGGCCGTGTTCAGAAAGTGGTGGTGAGGGATGAGTGCTCAGACCTCTGGGCTCTCACTTGTGGGGTGCCTCAGGGTTCTGTCCTCTCCCCCATGCTCTTTAACATCTATATGCAGCTACTGGGAGAGATCATCAGGGGGTTTGGGCTGGGTGTTCATCCGTATGCGGATGATACCCAGCTCTACCTCTCTTTCAAATCAGAACCAGTGAAGGCGGAGAAGGTCCTGTGTGAGTGTCTGGAGGCAGTTGGAGATTGGATGGCGGCTAACAGATTGAGGTTGAATCCTGACAAGACAGAAGTACTGTTTGTGGGGGGCAGGAGGCGGGCAGATGTGGAAGACTCCCTGGTCCTGAATGGGGTAACTGTGCCCCTGAAGGACCAGGTGCGCAGCCTGGGAGTCATTTTGGAGGCGCAGGTTAATTCTGTATCCAGGGCAGCTGCTTATCAGCTCCATCTGGTACGCAGGCTGAGACCCTACCTGCCCGCGGAGTGGTGCATGCTATAGTTATCTCTCGCTTGGACTACTGCAATGCTCTCTACGTGGGGCTACCTTTGAAGGTGACCTGGAAACTACAACTAATCCAGAATGCGGCAGTTAGACTGGTGACTGGGAGCAGCCGCCGAGACCACATAACACTGGTCTTAAAAGACCTGCATTGGCTCCCAGTATGTTTCCGAGCACAATTCAAAGTGTTGGTGCTGCCCTTTAAAGCCCTAAACGGCCTCGGTCCAGTATACCTGAAGGAGGGTATCCACCTCCATCGCTCTGCCCGGACACTGAGGTCCAGTGCCGAGGGCCTTCTGGCGGTTCCCTCGCTGCGAGAAGCCAAGTTACAGGGAACCAGGCAGAGGGCCTTCTTGGTAGTGGCACCTGCCCTGTGGAACGCCCTCCCACCAGATGTCAAAAAGAAAAATAACTACCAGACTTTTAGAGGTCATCTGAAGGCAGCCCTGTTTAGGGAAGCTTTTAATCTTTAAGAAATTAGTGTATTTTAATATTTCTGTTGGAAGCCACCCAGAGTGGCTGGGGAAACCCAGCCAGATGGGCGGGGTATAAATAATAAATTATTCTTATTATTACCATTATGGCAGTTCTTTGGAAGGCAGGTTAACGGAGCTTATCGAAGCAAAGGATAAACACAAAAAAAGTTGTCAAGGAAAGTGTCTTTGTGCTTTTTTTGCAGAATTTATTCCAAATTCCACCAGAAAAGAATGCGAGAACTGACGGAGGTGGGCCTGCAGAACTTTTTCCATCTTTTCCTTGTGCTGGCAGCTATAGCAGAGACAGAGGACGTTGCCAGCCGCGTGATGGAACTTCTGCATTTCCTTAGTCCAGTTTCTACAAGCCTTTCTCTGAGAGCTTTGATCTGGAAGGGCTACTTTGCCTTCATCTTAACGTATGTTGAAAGGAACATGGATATCAGTGTGCTAGCTGAGGAGGTCTCGAATGCCTTCCACAAAAAGGCAAAGGAATTCTTAATTGCCAGAAACGACCCCTTACAGAAACAAAACCTCTGGGTGCTGCTTTCCACTTACATTGATGGCGTCCAAGAAGTTTTTGAGACCAGCTGCCACTTGCACCTTTCCGAAGAAAAGCTGCTAAATGATGGCTTTAGTATGCTGCTGCCTGGTTGCCGAGGAGCTGAACTTGCAAGAGTGTTTAGCTTCTTGCAAGATGTTCTGTTCAGACTGAGGTAAGAGTTTTTTAATTAATATTTTCTGATTCAAACTTTTATCAAATTTCTCACACATTGACTTTCATACACACCTACAGTGTAATACATGTATCGTACTGTAATTTATAATCAATTCATTTTAAATAAGTTTATCCTGCTTTGTAGCATAAAAGGTTTGGGTGGCAAGGAACAAAAATGATAAATTCATAATAACTTCAATTAATCAGAGGGCTGAGGTATGTAAGCAGAAGGCATGGATTCTTTAAATTATGAATTAGTGTGGTGAAGATGTTGGATCCATTTTGGCATAGACTTACCATATTCATCCAAAGAAACATAGAGGCTAACTCAAACTCTAAACGGTATAAGCCACAAAACTGTAAACAATCTACCAGTGTGATAAGTCTCCTGTTTGATGCCTGACTTGGACTACACAACAATATGTGTTTCAAGTATCTGGCCACCCATATGGGATGAGTGTATTGCATTCATCTTGGTGGGTTTTGAGAATTTGAATGGAAGAATGCAAAAGATGTTAAGGGCTGATGAACACATGTTGATCACTTCTTGATGGCATTAAGAAGTGATGACTTGCCTCAGGGATAGCTGCTCTGTCCCACGTGGTATAGTCAGTGGTCAGGTATGATAGGAACTTTGGTCCAACAATAACTGGAGAAAACCATATTGCTTACCCTTGACAGTCACTGTTCACAGATAGACAGCATCTTACTGCTTTTTAATGGATTTGAATCTCACTTGTATGGCAAGTCAGTAAATGAACGATATGTATGAACGAGTACAGCAGTCTTGTATTTCATCGGGGTTGCAAAGCAGGGACATAGCGCTCTGCTTTGCTATCCTAAAGGCTTGCATACTGAAAGAAGTGGCTTCACTTCCTTTGTGATCAATATGGAAGCTGACTGGAATGGTGAAGTGGGGCAGAGCACTCTGCTTCACTGGCATGTTAGCTGACTGGATTGGTGAAGCTGCTCTTCTGTCTCTTTTGGGCAGTAGCAATAACTGTATTGCCTCCACTGTCTTGTGTAGGAACCGGGTCAAATTGCTCTCCTGCCTCCTTGCGCAAGCTGCTTGGCTTGTAGGATTCCATGGATCCTGGTGCAGCTTGAAAATAATATAAGCGGTTTGACAATTGCTTGCTTACAGAGGCAAGAGTGGGAAGGAACACAGTGCCTTAATGCTGAGCTAATAAATGTGGTGCCCTCCAGATGTTGCTGGAATGCAACTCCTAGCATCCCTAGCCATTGGCTATGTTGACTGGGAGTGATGGGAATTTGATTCCAACAACAACTGGAGGGCAACACATTGGCTATCCCTGCCTTATTGAAATGTAAGCTGTTGGCATTCTCATTTGCTTCTGAACTTATACGTAATTGTATATTCAGCATTTCTGTTGTAGATCTGACACACACACACACACACACACACACACACACACACACACTTTTTATATATTACACATACCTGTTTGTAGAGCTTTTGCAATATTTCATGTAGCCCCAAAGTTCCTGCTTAGATAAAAACGACATAAAACAGGAGAATGGCATGGTGACTAGTAAAAATAGGAAGGATAGTGTCTCATCACTAATCAGTTTTGCCTTGATTTATTGATACAGTTTACAACCTCCAAACTGTCCTTTCCGCAATAAACATATTTCTGTCCACTAATTCACATTGGAGGCAGCTCTTCAATTTGAAGGGGGGGAAGCTGCCTTAGGGAGGTCAGAAGACATCTTCCCTTGCCATCCTGCCACAAGCCCTAATGAGGCAGTTATTGATTGGTCACTGTAGAAATCTGAGGATTTGTGGGGGAGGAGTGCTAGAAAATATGCATTATGAACAGTGGGAAGAAACTGACCTGCATGTTTACCTTAAGTACTTTGTTACTGTCTGGATAGTTTGACTTCTGCTGTCAGTAGCTTGTAAATCCAAGGACAACTGATTATTTATTTTTTTCCAGGCTGTCTTTGAACAAAGATAAAGTGTTTGACAAAGGGTAGGTGATTTATTAGGAGGGACTTTGTAAATTGGTTTAACTTGGTTTTTAAAAAGTGCAGACTATCCAGATGCAGAAGACACACTCTCTGGAACTGTACGAAAGCATTGCACATGCTACCTTGGAAAAGGTCCTTCTTAAATGGCCTGCGTAGTCCAACAGAGTTGTATTTTTGACGTTCAGATAACATGAAATTCTTAATTTGAAAAAGCCTTAAATGTTGTATGAATTATTGAAAGCTGTGAAGTTCTGATTCCGACTGCATGCTTCTTCACTACCTGATTGGAAAGCTCCTTCCTAGCTGATTGCTGTCAACAGGACCAGCCCCAATGTTAGGCAAAGTGAGACCTCAAGTAGGAAATGCTGGAAGGTAGGGAGCAACAGTAAGGTTGGGGGGACAGAATTATTTATATTATTTAAAGGCATTTCTAACCTTCCCAGCTCACAAGAGCCTGGGGGTAGAGTGCAATAAAACAAGGCAAAGATATAGCGTGCCAGCAACACAGCAATAGAAACAAAAAACAGAGCAGGAAATGAACAAACCAGAACGGCATGCAACAAATCCGCATAATTGCTGAATGCCTGAGTAAGCAAATACATTCTCAGCTGGTGGCAAAAGCGCACCAGTGATGACACCAACTGAATCTCAGAAGAGAGGAACTTTCACAAACATGGTGCAATGGCAAAGAAGGTCCTTTTTCTGGATACAGATGCCATGTCCATTTGGAGGAACTAATAGGGTCTCACTTTCAGATATTAACTCGTAGTAAGGTCAGTATGGGAGAAGGAGATGTGCCTTGAATCTCGCCAAGTTAGTAGTAAACTGGTAGCCACTGCAGCTGCTTCAGGACAGGTGGTATGCGGTCCCAATAGACATGTGCTGACATTGCAGGAATCTTCTCTTTCTCACCTGCCCCCTTTCTCAGTAGTGAGGAACAGCGCTACAGGAAAGCATCTCCAGCGCCACTTGGTGGTTTTGTGAAGGGGTCCTTAAGATTTCTGCGGCTCATTTGTGGATGGGATGAGTAGATAAAATTAGATTGTACTTAAGGTCAACCAAACCTTCCTTTCATGTGCTATGCTCAGCCATCAGTAGCATATCAAGAAGCATTTGGGTGGCTTGTGAAAGATTTCTCCTCCCTGGAGTTTCACCAGAGACTAAGTCAGGTTTGGGTGATAGCTAACTATAGTCATACTTCGCGTAGACTACTGAAAGCAAGTATGGGTGGTTAGATACCACCCTTTATGTTTGTGCTGGTAGTTGGTAGCCAGAGGGTTTATTCTAATTGGCTTTAAATTCATACCTCTGTTTTTTATTTCTCTGCTTTTCAGCATGTTACCCTTCCCTAATCATGAAGTGCTTAATATTTTTAGATAAAATTAATACTTCTTGCAACTTGAAAATGAACATGATGGTATAACTCAGGCACCCCCAAACTTTGGCCCTCCAGATGTTTTGGACTACAATTCCCATCATTCCTGACCACTGGTCCTGTTAGCTAGGGATCATGGGAGTTGTAGGCCAAAACATTTGGAGGGCCACAGTTTGGGGATGCCTGGTATAACTGTTTACTGTTTACTGACAGTAAATGAATACAATATGCAGTATTTTGACAAAAGATTTGAGGCAAATCCATAAACCTGTTATATTATTGGCTGCGTTTGTGCTAATATATGCATGTATGTTGGGTTTTAAAAATGATTTTAGGTTGTTCTGCTTCAGTGCTATTTTTAATATGGTTTCAATTTTTTTTAAATATCTATAACTGATTGGTTCTAGTTACAGGTAGGTAGCCGTGTTGGTCTGAGTCGAAGCAAAATAAAAAAATTCCTTCAGTAGCACCTTAAAGACCAACTAAGTTTTTATTTTGGTATGAGCTTTCGTGTGCATGCACACTTTGTCAGATACACTTTGAAACAGAAGAGCTGCTCTTCTTAAGGTGCTACTGAAGGAATTTTTTTATAACTGATTGGTGTGGGGTTGTATCTGTTTTTTCGTTGTATCTGTTATTTATTCATTTTATAAACCACCTTGGGTTCCACATTGAGAGAAGGGCAGAATGTGTTTGTGTGTGATATACAAACCATATAATAATATTTATTTCCCAATTGTGTAAAAGCAACATTGTAGCCCAGTGTGGAGAATCTGTAGCTTATTCTGTGTGGGTCTGCCAAGAATAGGGTTATAGAGCAATACCCTCGGACTGATTAATAACATGCATTCTTGGCCGCCTCTCTGATTTGGCAAAGGAGCAAATGTCTCACTTTAGCAATCCTTCCTGTTTTAAGATCCAGGTGGGAATAAGATATCAGCCCTTGCATAAATGTAATATTTATGCCAACTGTACTGGGTGTAATAGTTCTAGGACTGTCAGAATGTGCAGGTAAGTAGGAAGTGAGATCACTGATTAAAGAGAGAAGCGGCTCCCTGTAGGCAGTTAGTTAATAATAACTTCATATGCCACTTTTCTGCTAACCCAAGATGATGGCTCACAGGAGCATTCCTTTATTGCTGATTAAGTAGCATTATGAAAATACTGACTTGGCTGTGTTAACTAAATGCCTTGGTATTTAAAGCTTAGAATGTCAAATAGTTGTAGCAATCCCCTTTAACACATCACATAGAGTTTCTGGAATCACATTTCAAGTCTCCCTTCTTCCTTTTATTTGAGGTGATAGTAGAAATGGCATTTTCTCCCCCATTTTGCAGAGTGAGGCATAGCCAACAGCTGTACTTTAATTATAGCCATTCATGCTGCTGTGTTAAGGGACTGTCATAATTTCCATTATAACTCCTTTTATTTTCAAGGATTTATAACACAGCTATGAAAATTTGCTCTTGGGCTAAAACGTGACTCATGAGTTCTTGTAAGAGTGTTCACTTTTTTCCCTATTTCTTTTTTCTTAAGCAAACATTAAAAAGCTCTCACTTTGCTTGAATATAGCCTTCATGTTGAAAAGAGGAGGGGAGAGAGAGAAGAACTGGATGCTTTCTAGAATATTCTGTTCGTTTCTCTCTGAAACAGTTTTCCATTCTATACTTGCGTCTAGTATCTAGAGCAGTACCGTAATTTCCAAATTCTGTGCTGCAAGATCATTTCTAGCATGCACCGAGAAATAAATGAGGGTTCCTTGATCTGTCTTGATTTCAGTCTTCATCTGATGGGTAAAATTGGATGGTTTAATTACACTCAATGTAACAAAAGCCACAGGGTTACCTTACCTGTGAAGGAAGCACTCCCACAATAGTGATTTACACAGGAATTCAAGGGGTATGGTTTCCAACAGCCTGGTTCTGACTCTTGTACAGGAAAAAAACAACAAAAACTTCTGGTGGATTTTAGAGCACAGTAGTAGTCTCTATTAATTCAGAGCTAACCACAGAGTCTAGGGCTTGCTGATCAGAAGGTTGGCGGTTCGAATCCCTGCAATGGGGTGAGTTCCCGTTGCTCGGTCCCAGCTCCTGCCCACCTAGCAGTTCGAAAGCACATCAAAGTGCAAGTAGATAAATAGGGACCGCTCCGGCGGGAAGGTAAACGGCGTTTCCGTGCGCTGCTCTGGTTCGCCAGAAGCAGCTTTGTCATGCTGGCCACATGACCAGGAAGCTGTCTGCGGACAAATGCTGGCTCCCTCGGCCTATAGAGCGAGATGAGCGGCGCAGCCCCAGAGTTGGACACGACTGGACCTGATGGTCAGGGGCCCCTTTACCTTTACCTTTAAGAGTGCCTCAGCTACCAGAGTTTAGGGTAATACTGGCACAGAGAGAGCTCTTCTGCAAGGTACAGTTACTTGGATGGCATATTTGAAACACTGCAAATCTAAAATGGGTACCAGCAAAGGATTTTAAAATTATTGTTGTAAAGGGAATTTTTTTACAGCTTGTGAATTCTGAATATGGTATGAGAGAAGTAGGAAACAGGCATAAATCAATGATAGAACACATGAATTGCATGCAGGGAGGTCCTAGATTAAATCCCTGAAACCTCTAAGTAGGGCTGGGAAAGACTGCTGCTTGAAACCCTGAAGAACCATTCTGAATCAGTACAAACAACAGCTTTGGCTTGTAGAATGCTGGGAATCAGATGTGAGATACTCATGCAGCAGAAGTTGCCCCCAGTTCCAGTCTCCACACAGAAGCAGCTTAAAAGGTCTAAACTAGTTAACTGCTGCAGAGGATAAGGCTTCAGTAATACAGTTGCAGACGTTGATATCTATGGACAGTTTGTAGGCTTTTCAGATACAGATGTATGCAAGTGCCAAGTATCTCTGTTGCTCCAGCAAGTCAAGACGTAACACAGTCAGACTTACTTCTCAAGATTGACCCTTGCACACGAAACTGACATGCCTTAATCACTAATAGCAGTGGTTTCCAACCCGTGTTCCATGGCACCCTGGGGTGCCTTGAATGATGGACGGGTTGCTGCGAGCAACACTGACCTCTGTCCCTCTTTCTTTCCTTCCTTCCCTCCTCTGATGCCCTCTCGTGCCTCTGCCTCCCCAAGGCTTGCACAGCTGTTTATCGCAGTAGCTCTGGCTATAAGCTCCATAGGTGAATGGTGCCTCCGGAAGGCACCTCTCTTTGGGGCAGGGGTGGGGGGAGCTCAGAGACAAGGGACGGCAGCAGCAGCTGCCTGGAGGACTTCTGGGGAGAGGAGAGGAGGCTGAGGAAACACTCCGCAAGGAGAGGGTGTTTGAAGCAGAGTGAGAAGCTGCCACCTCTTCAGGCAAGAGGTGACGTAACTAGCTCTTGAGCCCCACAAAGAATGTTGTTGGTGAAGGCAGCTGTGGGCTCGAAAAGGTTGGAAACCTCTCACTTACAGAGACAGCACTGGGCTGTTACCATAGCAATGGATTTGACTGACCTTGCACCTGTTGGCTTAGCTCATACATGCAATGATTTATGCTCATGAAAGCAATTGGGCCTTTACTACAGTGGCTCCCCATTTGTGGATTGCTGTCCACAGGGAGGCTCCCCTGGCACCTTCGTTACATATCTTTAGGTACTATGCATTCCTATTCTCCCAGGCCTTTGGCTAATTAAACAATCTATGCCATTTTAAACTGGATGGAGCGTGTTGTTTTTGTTCATTGCTGTGGTGTATATTTTTGTAATTTTATATTGTAAACTGTATAGAAATTTAATCATCATCATCATTTGCTTCCACAGAACATGTGTATTCTTTATACATATGTTTCTGTGGCTACATTAAGAGAAATCTAGCAATATTTAAAAGGGCACTGTGAAAGGAAATGGATTTGACAAGTGGCTGTTGTAGCTGTTAAAGCCTGAAGCATATTGAATTTGCCGTATGGAAGGGCAGGAGGCATGTATAGAAAACATTGCAAAAAGCTTGACTGAGGATTAAAATTAATCATAAAAGGTATATAGCAAAGACTTTGAACATTATGTAAAGTTTATGTGGATATATTTTGGAAATGCGAAGCTTAAGATATTTTTCGGTTTGTAGGGAACAAACCCTTGAGAATAGAAAAAACGGTGTCTATCAACACTGGACATCATTGAGCTTTCGTGCAGGTCTGCAGATTATTTTTTTATATTTTCGTGCAGCTTGTAAACTTGTAGTCTATAATGACACTCACTGAGCTTATGGATAAAACTGAGCAGTAGGAAAATGTAGTGGTCAGAGAGGTGCTAATCTCCTTTGGTTCACTTTTGTGTCACAACTTGTGAGCTGTTGTAATTTAAATACGTTGCAAACTAAAAAAGAAAAAGAAAAAGCGGTGTTTAAGGTTTATCTGACAACATTTTCCCCTCAGCCAGAGCACCATTCCAGCAAAAATGGTTGTCTCTCTAATAAACATCCTTCGATAGCTAGACTGTTGCTAAATCAACAAATAAGAGTGTATATTCATTATTGTTGTAGTGCACCCTGTAGTTCTTCAGACTGAGTGTGGAATTTCTACTTTGTATCTTTACTATGGAAATATATACTTGGGGGGTTTTTTTAGGGGGAGGGGGTTGTGTTACACTTTGTCATCAAAAATGCCCTGTGGGAAGCCCTCCGAGCCCATCAGGATACTTTCTTCTTCTCCTCTTTTTATATCTTTGAACAGATAAGCTGATAAAGAGAATGCAGAGAGGTGTTTTTTACTCTGGGGTTTCAATATTAGCCCTTGAACAATATATTTTTCCAATATATTCATCTTCCTGAATACTATTGTCAGGGGGGAAACATAATAGGTCTTAGAATTGAGTTGATCTTTGCCATAAGCTAAGTCTCCCTTGAAGAAGAAGAAGAAGAAGAAGAAGAAGAAGAAGAAGAAGAAGAAGAAGAAGAAGAAGAAGAAGAAGAAGAAGAAGAAGAAGAAGTTCGTTTTCTCCATCTCTATAAAGATGCTTAGAGTGCTATTTGTTCAGTCACAGGTTGTTGCCTCTGATTTAGGAAGATATTTATGCCATGGACCTTAGAAGCAGTGGCTGTTGTGGTCTGCTTTACATGAGAGCCGCCTCTTGCCACACAGTAGAGGTTGACATTGACATCACAGAAATGATAAGGATAGCTGTCATGTGAGCACAGAGCACTCCCCCTGTATTCCCCCCCCTTCTCCGAAAGGTCTCCCAACTCTCTGAAACAGATTGATATTTTTTTTGAGGGGGTAGGAGGGCGAATCTCTTCCACAAGCAGTGTCTGTTTCACTGGCAGATAGACACTGTTGTGTTTCACCCAGTGTTGATAAGCAAATATATCATTATTATTATATATTCAATCTAGACAAGTTTGTATAAAACAATGCAAACAACTTTAAACTAAATAGGGACGAAAAATAGAGTAACACAGAAATAAAATAGCCATATACAAGTTAGAGGGAATCACCTTTCTAAAAAGGCATTCCACAGAGGTTCACCATATTTAGCTTTCACACTCTACTTTGGAAGCTACATTGTGTTTGTGCCTGTATACACCCCCCCCCCACCCCAACCCACGTGTTTTCTGTCCCCTTCTTTGGGAGAAATAATTTTACAGTGGTAAGTACTTAATTGGTTCCGGGGTGCCATTCGCACCCCGAAAAGCGCGCGTGAATGGAGTGCCGATAGAGCACTTCTGCGCATGCTTGAAGCGCGCAGAATGCTTCTGCTCACGCACGCACGCCGGAACCTGGAAGTAAACACTTCTGGGTCCGCCGCGTACTTAACCTGAAAGTATGCAACCTGAAGTGTACTTAACCCGAGGTATGACTCTACACATTTACAGTTTTTATTTCCTTGCTTAGCCAAAAAAAAATTAATGAACAACTTTATTTTGATTTAAATAAAAACTTTACTTTGGATGCTGCTTTATTTTAACTCTATTATTCAAAACATTTTACAGCATTTACCCCCCCCCCCCCCCCAAAAAAAAAACCAAGCACACAAACGCCCTCCCAGGAGTGGTGTGATTAAACAAGGAGCTGAAATCCCAGACTTCTTCTGTCTCACATTCCCTGGCTAAGTTGCATCATAGAGATGAAGAGAATCATCCCTTATTGTGATTATGTTCTGGAGGGGCCCCTTGCTCTCTTAAGGCTGCATTGCCCAGTGCAGCTCACTGAAGGATAAGAAAATGCTGGTCTCAAAGAGGGTAGCTGTGGAAGTGCATTGCTCTGCATAGGCTACTACCATGTCAAAAGTTGCTTCCTTTCTTCTCTGCTGTAACCATTTTATCTAGCAAACCTGCTCTGATGCTTGTTCTGTAAGCTACCTGTCAGCTATACATGATTTACTGTTGTGAAAGACTAAATCCACCAAATATGCTTTGGGGGGGGGGAGAGAAAAGTACAAAACCATTTCAGAGTATACGAGCACCTGCTGCTCATGGCTCATAGTTGTTTAGAAAAATATGTGATCCCTGAAGAACATCAATGTACATTTATTTTATGGTTGAAGCACTCCACTTTTGAAACTACAGGTTTTTTTCCCTTCAATGAACTTTCCTCTTCATATTTCTTTTCTTTGCAGGTGGTGGGGGAAAAAATAGCTATTTATACAGATTTGCAGGATTTCTCCCCTCCCTCTTATTGAACAAAAGGGGGGGGATGCAGTGATAGTTAAAATAAAATAAAATCTAATTAGCATTGAAATACCTTGATTTGGATTGCTGCTTCTTTAGCTTGGAAGACCATATAGGTAGATAGACAGATAGATATCTTTGTCTTTAGGATAACTTGCCAGATTTAAGGCTTATTTAAAATGAAAAGAAAGCTGAAGCAATTTTCTTTATTCCATTCCAGTCTCCTAAGGCCTATTTCCCCCTGGTGAGCTCATAGCAACAGGGGGGTTTAAGGGAATTCAGCTTTCTGCAAATTAATGTCTCACATCATGAAAATTCAGGACTCCCTCCCCCCCTTCCTATCTTGAAAAGTAATACAGTGAGTGCGAGTATTATTTCTTGCCAGCGGGTGGAAGATGAATGATTTTGTCACAGTTTTACTGCTTGATGAGCAGTGTCCTGAGGGTCAGGCTTAAGTCTGTGTCACTATGCTGCTCATTACTCTTGAGCTAAATAAGGGCTGATTGGATCTAAATTGCCTAGCACATGGGCCACAGATGAGCTCAGTGAGTAGGGGATGACCTGCTATTCAGGCTGGGAGTAACCCCGGTGTGCAAATGCTGCTTTAGAACACCGTGGGAGAATGAGAGGCTACTGACTGCTGCCAGCAAAAGAAATCGAAATGTAAAAAACTCTTTGATGCTGCAGTGTTAGAATTTGAAATGTAGGAAGTGACAGGTTGATGGTACTTATCAGCTTTGGCTGGATTAGAGAACAGTGTCATCTTGCTTATATAATGACAGAAGAATGAAGCAAGTTCCCAACCAGTCTGCGCTGCCTGCACCCGGTGGCTGCTGTCAAAGTTGATGCTGCCTCCTACTGGCAGCCTTAATGCTAGAAGTGGCAGTGGCATTGACAAATCTATGGTGAGGGTGCACTTTTAATTATTATTTTTTAGTCTTCTAGGAACTGGAAGGAGAAGAAATGCATGTGTGCCTTTTCTCCAGTACAAACAAAAATGCAGAGATGGGGAAATAACGCCGTGCGTTTCTAGGGTGTAATAAAGGTAAAGGGACCCCTGACCATTAGGTTCAGTCGCGAATGACTCTGGGGTTGCGCGCTCATCTCGCTCTATAGGCCGAGGGAGCTGGCGTTTGTCTGCAGACAGCTTCCGGGTCATGTGGCCAGCATGACTAAGCCGCTTCTGGCAAACCAGAGCAGCACACGGAAACACCGTTTACCTTCCCTCTGCAGCAGTACCTATTTATCTACTTGCACTTTGATGTGCTTTTGAACTGCTAGGTTGGCAGGAGCTGGGACCGAGCAACGGGAGCTCACCCCATCACGGGGATTCGAACCACCGACCTTCCGATCTGCAAGCCCTAGGCTCTGTGGTTTAGACCACAGCACCACCCGCGTCTCCGTGTAATAGTCCTTTATAAAAAACTTGGGAAAGAAGGCTTTGATAACGAGGGCTATGCTAAGATATTCTGCCTTCATTTTTTATTCAAAAGATAAGCACATTCTTTTATTCTGTCTCTTTGGGAACGGTTTGTGCTGATTTTAGAACTGTGATTCCAGAGGATAAACTTGAATGAAAGCTTGCTGTTTCCTCCACTGGAAGTTTTTAAACAGAGGTTGGGTGGCCACCTGTCATGGAGTCTTTAGCTGTGATTCCTGCATTGCAGGGAGTTTGGCTAGATGGCTCTTGGGGATCCCTTCCAACTCTACTAGTCTATAATTCTACCGTATTAAATAACATGGAGAGTACTGACCCTGGATTTCAGCAATTTGAAGAATGCTTTGAACACTGCTGTGTTTGTCTGGTTATGTTTAGTGTATTGGGCATCGATCTTAGCACCTTTGCTTGTTGACAAATCTGTGATCAGATCTGCACCCCCTTTTATCCTGTTCTGATGCCAGTTGGGTTATTTGAGAAAACTCTGTGCTCTTTTAAATTTTTCAGTTCATGGGTCAGAGTGCACATCATCAGATGCATGATGGCTATCTGAGTTGTGTATATGTGTGTACACATGGAATACAACACATAAACACACACACACACACAAAAGATTGGATGGAAGTTAGAAGGAACTGAAATGCATGAAGCGACAGTGGTATTCTTGGACAATGTCTCATGGACTTTTATGAGAAAAACAATAGAGACTATGAAGTTTGGAACAGAATTTACCAATGTGATCAAAGCAATATACACTGAAAATGGGCCAATAATACACACACACACACCACCACATAATATAATATGCAGAGAAATGCAGCATCAAGAAAGGAACTAAAGAAGGTCGTCCCCTGTTACCGTTGCTCTTCATTTTAATATTGGAAGTCTTAGCCAGAACAATACAAGAGGACAATGATATAAGTGGAATCCGAGTGGGACAGCGAGCCTATAAGTCGAAAGCCTTCGTTGATGATGCAGGGAGAGATTATATCTATTCGGGGATATGACTCACAGCCAAAAAGCTGAACCTTTTTCAAGACAACTACTCAAAAATTTGGAACGATATTGAAAGGATCTAGAAAAATGGAGTAGAATGAATCTCTCCTTTTATAGGAATAATTTCTGCAGTCAAAATGAACGTCTTACTCAAGATGCTGTTTCCCCCCAAAAAAACATTGCCATTGATAAATAGCTCCAATTGCTTAAGCAATGGAAGAAAGATGTAACAAACTTTTTATGACAAGGGATGGAACTGCGAGTTAAAAATAAAATCCTCATAGACGCAAAGAATAGAGGAGACTTTGTCCTCCCAGACTTTAAGCCAGGCATCCCCAAACTTCGGCCCTCCAGATGTTTTGGACTACAATCCCCATCATCCCTGACCACTGGTCCTGTTAGCTAGGGATCATGGGAGTTGTAGGCCAAAACATCTGGAGGGCCACAGTTTGGGGATGCCTGCTTTCAGCTCTACTACGAGGCAGTGTGTTTCTGTTGGATGAAAGAATGGATGGAGTTAAAGAAACACTAATATTTTAGACCTAGAGGGATTCGATCTATGTTTGGGTGGCACCCCTACCTTTACTATGACAAAATCAAAGCACACAAAGGTTTCCAAAATCATGTGATAAGAATCTTGTACATTGTCTGGTTTAGATATAAAGACCTTTTGGAAAGGAAACCCCCACGTTGGATATCATCTACTGAGGCAGTCTTGGGGGGGGGGAAATATGGAAAATAAGTGGGGTACATATAAGGACTTTATAGTATTTAAAGAAGGAAGAGCAGGACTAAAAGAAAGGAGATATAAGAATGGATTATCAATATTGCAATGGTTCCAATATATTCAATTGAATGAAATATTTTTTTAAAAAAGAGAAAAGGGATTAGTGGAAGGAGGCTCAGAATTTGAATTGTTTTAGGAAATAATGGGAAATTATAAACCTATTAGAGTGGGTGACCAAAGACTAAACGGTAAAAGCAGTAATGTCCCACTGGGCAATAGATATTGGTCATAGTATAGAATTATCAAAGTAGGAGAAATTTGGGGGGGGGGTTGAATTTTTCAGCCTGCTATATTAAAGAAAACCTATAAATGATAATGTACAGGTGGTACTTGACACCCAGCAAGTTGGTAAAAATGTATTTTTAAAAATCCAAACTATGCTGGAAGTGTCAAGAGGTTATGGGAACCCTAATGCACATGTGGTGGACGTGTAAACAAGCCAAGGATTATTGGGAAATGATCTATGTAGAACTAAAAGAGATTTTTAAATTTACGTTTCCCCCGAAACCTGAGACCTTCCTACTAGGCATAACATAGGTCAGTATCCCTAAAAAGGCACTCTGTTTCTTCTTATATGCAACCACTTGCAGCCAGAATAATATATGCAACAACAACAACAACAAAAATGGAAGGAAAGCGAAATCCCAACAAAAGAACAATGGCAAAATGAATTGATAGAATACCCAGAGCTAGCATACATGACAGTGAAAATAAGAAACCAAGATGAAACTCAGGTAAAGGATGAGTGGAAATACTTGGGAGAATATTTAAAGATATATAATATTTAACTTACAAGTAGGAACAACAGTTTGAGCAACAGTTACCAACAATAAGGGATATTTATAGGACAAAATAGGATGGAAGAAAAAGATATGCAGCAAAATAAGGTTTGATTAGAATGCCATGGGGGATGGACTGGGAAGTCCTGAGGGAAGTGATTTATTGTGGGAAATGTATGGTGTATATTCATAATTTGGAAAATGATTAATTAAAAAAAAGCAGGAGGAACTGAAATACAGAAAAGTGGAGAGAGCATTTCTAAAAAGTTGGCTTTTCTGAAATGCACACACCTTTTCTCTGGAAAAAAATAGCTTGGAATGCCCCAAGGATTCCCCAGGGTGACATTATGGTTCAGGACTGGTACCAATAACATTTTTATGAAATTTTGCTCGGCTTTATAGGGAACACTTCTCCCTGACTCTTATTAGGGAAGAGAACAGGGTAATTCTAATATAGCAGCTCCATGAGCTTGCCTCGCTCCCCTTCCTCCCCTCAAAAGCAATCTGCAATGTTATTAAAGATCACTTAGCCACAATCAGGTCTATGGGAGAAGATCTGTGGAAGGCAAAAATTGCTCCCCTCCTTTGCCTATGGGGGTCTCTAGGGGAAAAGTGCTCTGCTGCCCGAGAATGGGTGATAGATGAACAAAGGGTGGGCTACTTTTAAATATTATTTCCAAGCATGTTGTTGCTTTTCTTAAACTGAAACTGCAGAAAAGGAATAAAATTTCTTAAATTTGGTGCCTTGTTTAAAACAAACTTCACCCTGACATTTAATTCAATCTTTAACAATGACAACTTTGATATGTCTGCATTATGAACGTTATGACAGAAAAATGGTAGTTGATAGAAACCCTCTTGAGCTTCATTGTCGCCTTTTAAGTTTGAAATGGGTGGGACACAAGACTGAATTTCACTTCATTAGAGTTCATTACAAAAGGGTTTTGCTGTATTGCAGTGTGGTGCTGAACCTCTGGAATTTTTAATGACTTCAGACACCCTTTAGAAGGCTGGGAAACTGAAAGCACAATGCTGTTTCAGTGGAAGTTTTTTCTAAACAGGAAAATTTCTGAAAAAGTCCTTAGTAGCTCTATCTCCCAAGTCCTTAGCAGCTCTATCTTCATGTAAATTAACACTGTAAATTGTGCAGCTAGTGAGGGGGGTGGTAGGAATTAAAATAATTCCAATAAATGGTTTAATTTATGCCTCAGCAGTTAGCATGCTCCTGGTTAACAGAAATACCCTTCGGCTACACAGGATTTTGGAGGGTTGTAGGGTACTCATTTGCACATAAATAGCCATTAACTGATAAATTCCCAGAGGTCTCCTGTTGCATGCTAGTGGTTTTGACCTACTTAGCTAGCTTAAATTTGTTTTACAGAATTATTATAATTCCATCCTTGGCACTTAAACTTTGTGATTAATGCATGCCTCACAATACAATTAAAGTATAATTACACAGATTTACAGTTTGCTATCATGGTGTTATTGTTATTACAAAAGAGCTGGTTTTGGCAAATATTAGAAGAATTAGGGTTCTGATATCCATCACTTTGCAGTTATTAAGTGATTATGTTAAATGGGACTTCTTTACCTCTGAAGAATGAGTTGGAGAGAGGTGAAACATTAACACACTGAATGGCTTTAAGTGATTGTGCAGGAGCTATAAAGTAATTTCTGTCACATATCCGTAGATGATAGGATGCTTTTATTAATCTTCATATTGGAGAGGGCAAGAAGCACCCTTTAATTCTGTTCCTTTAAATCATTTCATTAAGAGTTGAAATGTAGAGACTATGAGGGGTTGTGCCAGTTATAAGTAATGGTTGTTTTGGATAACATGTATCTAAAATCAGGAATCACAGTTGATCTAAAACACAGATCAGAAGTGGAAAACTGGAAACTCATACCAGCACTCAACTGATCCTACGTGGATCTGTTCAGACTAGCACTCTTTATGCTCAAGAGCTGGATCAGCTTGAGGATCAATCTAAATTCTGCTGGCTGCATTCAGTCCAAGTATGCCAGAGAGGTGGATGAAGATTAATGAGCAGGGCATGTCTGCTGTAGCAGTCTGCAGTGGGTCAATGCCAATTTGCAGCATCTGTAATGCGCATCTGACCTGACCCCTCTGCACTGTAACACACATCTGACCTGCATGGTGTGCACTGACAACATATGGAAATTGGTATAGACTTGATGTGGAGCATTTGTGTAGCTCTGCTGAAATCTCTGCCATTATGAAAAGGGATGTGTTTTCCAACTTACAGTGGTGGGGAAAATGGGCTAGTTGCATACAAGCTCTTTCGCTTTGATGTGCATGGCTTGGGACCAGATTTAATGTTTTCAGATGCAACACCAGGGCTGCCTCATCGTGACATGTTGTGTCGCTTTACAAAATTTGCACTAAGTTGCACTAATTTTCTCTCTGAGGTCCTATTTAACACAATCACTTAATTACTGGAAAGTAATGGTTGGGAGAATCCTGATTTTTCTAATATTGCTCACCATTTCATAACTACAGGAACTCAGATTAATTCAATGCAATAGACTGGCAGCACTTTCACTGCAGACAAATAAAATAAAAAAAATCAGATACTGAAGAAGTGTGCATGCACACGAAAGCTCATACCAAAATAAAAACTTAGTTGGTCTTTAAGGTGCTACTGAAGGAATTTTTTTATTTTACTTCGATCCAGACCAACACGGCTACCTACCTGTATGCAGACAAATAGTTGGTGTGACCCCACTCACATGTTGATTCAACTCATGGGCGGGTCCTCCTGAATAGGGTTTAAAAAAAGTATTTACTGTACCTCTTCAGGAGTATTCTTTGTATAATTCTTATTAAGAAGATCTGGTTGTTCTGTATTTGGGATTGGCAGATAGTGACCTGGAGAACCTTTTTTTATCGTGTCAAGTTCAAAAGCAGGCATTACAGCAGCATTGCCCTCTCTGGTCCCATTGTGCACTCAACATCCTTGTCTCCTGGGAGCCTAAAGGGCAGAGAGGGATGGGGAAGACATGACTATGGGACTGCTGAGGAAATTGGAAGTTGCCTTCACTGAGACCTGGAAATTCTGTTTGGGTGAATACAGGTGACAATCAAACCACATGGGAAATAAAGTGAACTCTTGCCACTTGGGTAGAGAGTCATTCTTTGTTATACACAAGAAAGCATGGCAGGGAAAACTTGCACCACATTTGAGGAGCTGGTAACCATGCGGGGAAAAGCCTTATTACATGATGAGCTGTATTTCCGTGCCTTTGTGCCTTCTTTATCAAGCATAGCATTTATACTTTTGTTTTTAATGGGGACATAAGAAGCTGCTTCATACAGAATCCATCTAGCTTAGTAAGGTTGACACTGACTGGCAGCAGCTGTCTCCAAACACTCCTTAGAGATTCTGGAGATGGAACCTGGGGCATTTTCAATGCAAAGCATACGCTCTTCCACTGAGCTATAGCCATTCCTCTTAGTTGATGCTTTTAGCCTGTTAACTGTTATAATATTATTTGAAAACAGCATTGATTTTGTTGTTGTTGTCTTATCTAGGTCCAAATAATAGTTTCGGTTACTAACAGAAATAAAACCTTATGAAATGTAACTAGTTATTTTATATAAGGGATGCTCTGTTCTTGCAGTAACGTGTGTGACAGTGCAGTCTTGTACAGTGGTACCTTGGGTTAAGAACTTAATTCGTTCCGGAGGTCCGTTCTTAACCTGAAACTGTTCTTAACCTGAAGCACCACATTAGCTAATGGGGGCCTTCTGCTGCTGCTGCGCCGCCAGAGCACGATTTCTGTTCTCATCCTGAAGCAAAGTTCTTAACCCGATGTGCTATTTCTGCGTTAGCAGAGTCTGTAACCTGAAGCGTCTGTAACCCGAGGTACCACTGTACCTGTCTCCTCTAAAGTAAGTCACATTGCATTCCAGGACACATTCACTCAGGTAGATGGATAAACAAGTGTAGCCTTGGTTGCTCTGTTTATTTCCAGTGTACCTTCTTATTTTTAATAAGCTTGCATGCAAGTTAATTTTTATCCTAAAGGGTAGCACAAATGCAAAGCATTGGCAAAATGAGAATGGTCAGCAAATAAGAGGTTTGCAGAACCAACTTGCAACGACTGCCCCTCCATAAAGAGAAACAGTACTAATGAATTCAGAAATCCATTGATTTCTCTGCCTCCGTGCAGATTATATGCAGACTTGCTTCAAGGAGAGGAATTTATGAAATGTTTGCTACATCCAGCAAGCAGTGCCACTATAATACTGCTGCTTCCTCAGTGGTTTCCGTTGATCCTGCAGAGTGAAAGGACAGGAGGATCAGCTCAGGTCTAAATGAGATTACAGCTGGTTCGGCAGCTTATCTGGTCTAATGCCAACTAGTGTGGCTTTGCAGGTCCTAAGGGGTTTACAACAGAAACTGTTTATTGAGTATCATCGGTTTACTCAACACAAGCAGCCTAATCCTTCCCAGCCTCAGCATGTTGCAGGATTGTGTGTGAAGCCAAACCAAAAGCTGGTGCAGCCAGAGCCTCGAGAGCCCCTTTGTCTCGCGTGATATTGATTTCCTCCCCTCCTTTCTAGAAGTAAAAAATAAAACCGATAACCAGCCCTATTGTGATCAAAAGGTTAATCTGACCTAAAATCTTACAAAAGCACCCATTAACCCTAGAAGGGATGGCTGCCTTTATTTGCATTTCCATTCATTGGTTTTTCCCCATTCCCCCCTCCTACCATCAAATTTCAAGAAACAAGATAAGGAAAACATCTTAGAAATGTAATAATGCAATGCCTTGCAGTTTCTTGTCTAATAGCTGCTACGATTTTAAATAGTAAGTTTGTATTGGCAGCTACAGTTTTGACTGCCCTATCTTAGAGAGCTGCCATTTCTACCTCGTGGGAGGAAACTGTAGGAGTCCAAGTCTGCTCATTCCTTCCCACTTCTCCTGAGTGGATGTTGAGTGTACTTCTGCACTGGAGGAATGCAAGTAGGAATGCTCCCAAAGGAGGAAGTGTTTAGATCAGGAATGGGGAACCTGTGGCCTTCCAGATGTTGCTGGCCTCCAATCAGCCTCATCCAGAATGGCCATTGGTTGGAGATAGTGAGAGTTGCAATCAAGCAGGATCTGGAGGGGTCACAGGTTCCCCACCCTTGGTTTATATGGCAGATAAGTACTGTATCCCATTACCAAAGAAACAGGTGTTTGGTGTGTTGCATATAGAGGCTTCCTGTCGATGACAAATGTTGTGCCCATGATGCCTCTGCTGCCAGAATATGAGCTTCACCCTAGGAGTTCAAGGATTTATCGATAACAAATCACTCAAGGCAGATTGAGGTGGCAGATGCTGGAATCTTTATTTTACTCTCTTTCCAGTCGTATCTTATTCTTTTATGCCATAAGCTGCCCAGAGAACAATGTTACAGGGCTGAATAATAATAATAATAATAATAATAATAATAATAGTTAAATTTAATAAACTAGTAAAATGCTGGGAACTGCAGAGCACCTGTGGGAGTTTGCCATGCAGCTTATCCTGCACCTCCTATGCTAACCTGTTTCCCGCAGGTGCAGTAGAGAACACTGTCCTGTATCCCATGTTAAAGTAAGCATCACCTGCCAATCCAATTGGCTTATGTACTTGTAACTGTGTGTGTGTGCATGTCTGTCTTGTCATTTCCCCCAGGTAGTGAATTGTATTGGGCCATCCCTTGTCAGTAGAATCAAGTGGTAGAACTAAAGCTGCTACTTCTGGCTCCAAGTGAGGGAATCAAATGCTTGAGCACCCCTTCCCATAGAAACTGGCAGTGTTAGAAGGAGACAACCTGGCCTTAACAGACTGTTTTAATAAGCAAGATGGTCTTTTCATTTTCCCTCCACATGAAGCATCCAAACACGCAACGTTCCACTGCCCCCTGTAGCTGAGTGTAGTACAGCCTAAGAATTTTTTTACAACTTCTAATTCTGCTAATTGTATAGAATGTCCCTAAGTAAGGCCAGCTGGATTTATTTAGTTGGTGTTGGTTTAGCTCCCTCCATTCTGCTCCAGTGGGGTAGATAATAGTGGAAGGCACAGGTAATATTTTTGATAAGATATCAGATGGGAAAAGCAGGTTATCTGTCTCATACCCATGTGTGTAAAATTCCCATGTGTACATTTTGAAAGATATGAGAAAGCAGAGTGAAATGGATTCTGCTAAAAATGATGATCATTCTAAACATGAAGCGAGTCCATAATTTAAACCTAATGGACAAGTTGTGTTCATGATAAAAATGTAATATTTATTCTATCGCTTCTATTTTATCAAACAGGTCTCTAAAGCAGTGGGTTCCGCTCGTATAATAATGAATGTTTAGTGCATTTGGCAATAAAAGCTGTTGGCAGTGAGTGCTTAAGTTCTTTGTTCAGTCACATGAATGGTGCAAATCAAAGCATTTTTTGTCACTATGAGACGTTTTCACCTACATATTGCTTCCCCCCATGCGTGGGTCACTAAATGAATTACATTCAGTTTTACAGCTTAGCTGGTGTTGGAACTTGTTAAATTGATGCCCAGTGGTGGAACTCGTAAAACAGTTTCCTGTTAATGTGCCGAGGCAGAGTTCACATTGTTGATGGTGGCTTTGATCTCATAAACTATCAGTTCATGGTGTCTCAGAGCTGCTGCTATAGGTTTAGCAAGCCTACCGTTGTCTCTGGAAGACAGAAAATTAGCTCTGTTGTCTATCACTTTCTGTAGAGAACAATCTGAGAAGTGAATGGCTGGTGTCTAATGAAAAAGCTTTTGCTAAAAAGGAAGATAGGTTACATGAACAAAACATTTTCCCTACTACTATACATAGATTCCTTCAAGAACATTTAATATTTCACTTGCTACTTTATCATCTTTCAAGGGCTGCTTATGAGCAGATATGTATAGGAATGCTCTGTTAAGCAGCGGCTTCCCATGGGTCTTAAACTTAGCAGGATCTTACCGTTATAAACCAACATACCACTCTCTGCTTAACATTTGTACAGTGTAATGTACAGTGTACATTAGTACAGTGGTACCTCCAGTTGCGGACGGGATCCATTCCAGAGGTCAGGATGGATCCTGAGGTTTTCGCAACCAGAGAGACCGCTCCTGCACATGCACACGCGGCGGTAGAGCGCTTCTGCGCATGCACATGTTGCAAATACCCAGAAAAATGCTTCCGGGTTTGCCGGTTACGCATCCCAAAGTTTTCGTAACCGGAGGGATACGTAAGCAGAGGTAGTGTAGAAGGAAAGTTCATCCTCAGTATTTGATATAGAAGCTACAGATCCATTCCAGCCTTTTTATTCTACCTGCGTCTCTTTGCGCTCCCAACTTATGAGTGGATTGTGGCAGCTGAAGGAGCCGGGATGCCACTCAGTATAACATTACGGTGTACCTGGGCACACCATGTGTGCACGCCCAGTGTGCACGCCTATGCTAATGTCATGTGTTCACCATTTCCCAAAACCAGTAATGAGGAGAGCACAGGCTGCAGAGTAAACAGGAGTGTGTATACAGCCTAATCTTCTGAGTCTGCCTGTACCAACTTTTCAGAATGCCTACTAAACCCAACCCAGACAGGCTATACTGATTTAATTACTTTGCCTCTCTCCCCCACACCCAACCCATTGTCAGATTCAGTAAATATGGAGAAATTATGCACTAGTGTAAACTACCGTAGTGTGCTTGTAGTCAGCTAGTTACTTGGATTGTAAATCAGTGTTCACCAATCATTGTACATTTTCTGTCAAAGTTTAAATGTGTACATATTTATCATATACTTTGTACTATAGCTTATATCCCTTCTAGGCATGATTTTATTCAAAATATTAAAAATACACATATTATACATAGTTTAAAATATATGTGTTTAATGCATAGTTTATTAGACTAATATTTAAAATTATATCAACATGGATATGACATTTGGATCTAATTCTAGACTCGCGGGTGTGCTCTTTAAACTTGGAGTATCCCTTTTGCTGCAGATCTTTTGAATTTTGTGCTGATATGTGGATATATCCTGCAGTCAGAGATGACAAAGTAACCAAGCCTTTCAATAAATCTGTGTTCAGGCAGTTCGGAAGGTGTGTTGACAACAGGCAATACATTTGCTTTGGGTGATGTATACATCTTTTGAATGAAACCATATTAAGTATCATAATCATGTCCCTTTAATTCACAATGTCTACAGTTCAGTAAACTTTTATTGTGACAAAATACTGACAAATGAGAGAAGGAAACATCAAAAAGATTTTAAAAGGCTGTGTTTTGTTTATGCGTGGGGACGTTTCAAAATCCCTTTCCCCTCTGAAGTTGGGAGATCTTCCAGAATGGTACCCACTGCAGCACCAGAGGCCACAGTTAGAAGAAGAACCCTTTACTGCTAAGTACTGATTTATGGGACGCAGGTGGCGCTGTGGGTTAAACCACAGAGCCTAGGGCTTGCTGATCAGAAGGTCAGTGGTTCGAATCCCTGCGATGGGGTGAGCTCCCGTTGCTCGGTCCCAGCTCCTGCCAACCTAGCAGTTCGAAAACACGTCAAAGTGCAAGTAGATAAATGGGGGAGGTAAACGGCGTTTCCGTGTGCTGCTCTGGTTTGCCAGAAGTGGCTTTGTCATGCTGGCCACATGACCTGGAAGCTGTATGCCGGCTCCCTTGGCCAATAATGCGAGATGAGTGCGCAACCCCAGAGTCGGTCACGACTGGACCTAATGGTCAGGGGTCCCTTTACCTTTACTGATTTATAGTTGAAAGGGTTTCAGCTTTTGTCATAGTGGATCAGGAACAGTGTTATTGCTATTTAATTTTGAAGTTCTAATTGAGAGGAAAATTTGAGTGGCAACAGCTCCCAGCTCCTAGCAGTTTGGAAGCATACCAGCATGAGTAGGTAACTTCCAACTTTGAACTATATGGTTACTGACTAGCGCACACCATGACAGGTGATGAAGAAGGAAAAATATGATAGAGTTGTTTTCTTCTCTTTTTCACACTCACTCCATAAATGGTTTAGTAACCATGCAAACTAAAAATACAGTAGTTGGCCATGTCAACATTGTTCCCATAAATTTATCACAATTTTCTTTGTCCTTCCAAGAAAATCAACACAAGAATGAACAGTGAGGTAGAAAATGTTTGGTTTTTAAAATGTTTTAGCTTGTTTAGTTTTAGTTTTACTTTTTGAGTTGTTTAATTTTCACACAAAAATAAAAAATGAGTAGTCCAGCCTGGAATGCAATTCACAAATGTAAAAGCCCCTTTCCGTTTCAGCCCTGATTATGGCCTGCCAGCAACATTAGTTTTATGAGATATCTGACTTCTCCTTGATATATGCCATTGTCTAATAAATACTTTGACCGCTTTTTATAGAATTTAATAAAGCAAATGTAGTAATGTTGCCTGTGTCTTAATCTACAATCTCAACTGAGTTGACCAGGAGATAAATAGGAGCAGGAATGATAGTGCGTTGCTACAGATTGTTTTTAATAAGCATGTTATTTAGTTGATCATCTAAGAACAGTAATGCCTCATATCCTAGTCTGCCAGACAAATTTATTAATGCTTCCTGCCCCTCCTTCCACCCATTTCTCTGAGAACATTGATTCCCTGCAGACACATCTCTATTGAACCTTTAGAAAGTCACAACTTCCACATTAGATTAAGTAGTAGGAATGGTACTAACAGAATCAAAGAAAATTGAGTGTGTTATTGAATTCATGCCACATTGTCTCTGGAAAAGACTGACGTTGTGTATAGTGGTAACTCCTGTCCTTATTCCACTAGTAAAACTGGGGGCATTGATTCAAAACCAAACCGCACAATGTATCTAAAAAAACGGTTAAATCTCCATTTTTGTGTTTTTTTCTTTTGTGTGTGTGCCGAGGCTTCATAAATAAATCTTCAAGGGGAAATGCATTACCTAAAATTATAACTGTTTCTGTGCCAGTTCTAATTCCTGTACCCTTCCATACCAAATTAACTAATAGTAGAAGATCTGGCTTTGGATTGTAAGCAGACCGACTTGTCAGTTGATAAATGCATGCATTCATTTTGGAGCCTGCCTGTTTCTCATTTGGGTCTGACACATTAAGAGGTGCGTAATGAATGGTTGACACCAGTAATTAACATTAACTTTATGGTGCTTAATATGCCATCATTTACCCATCAGATAGCTGGTATGCAGAAATGTCTTTGGATCAAGGTTTTAATTATAGGAAATGATATTTCAGTACTTGCATTTTGTACAGTGCAAATACTGTCTGTACAGTAATACTTCTAAGGAATTCAGGTGTGTTTCTGCACCACCACCAGTACATAGGATGTTAATATCACTTGTGTTTCTCCCTAGGACTGTGCACAAAAACTTAAACCAAGGACTGCCTTCGGGGAATACAGGCCCAAATGCTCAGTTGTCGTCGGTGGCGAAAGAGCACCACCTTGCTGTTGGCAAAGCTCTCTGGAGAAATTTCTTTCCCTTCTTGAAGAGCCAGAGAATGCTGCAGACGCCTTGTTCCCAGCTTGCAGATACAGCTGCAGGTCTGTTTGGCTATCCTCTACATCCTTGGTACCATCTTGTAACTGTTAATTTGTCAGCAAATGATGGAACTTCTATAGGGATGTTCAGCATTTTTACGTGTGTAGGTGGATGTACACACAGAGAGAGGGAGAGAGAGAGAGAGAGATGAACCAACACATTATTAGAATACTCTGGAGTACTCATCTTATTAATATGGTGTCTCTATCCACAACTTGAGCATTACTTTTCCTCTGCTGTCATTTGTTACATTTGAAATATGAGCTATAATTTTCTGCAAGGTTAATGGTTGATGCTGCTAAATGCTTCATCATATCAAATGTGATGCATATTTTCAGAGCTTAAATGAGTTTGTTCATAGCTCTTCTGCTTCTCGAAATTCCTTTCTCCCCAATGTTTCTCTCAGGTTATAATAATACTCATTTTGTAAATGGCTTTCTAAGCATATATCAGACAACATTTAAGCACATGGTGTGACGTCCCGATTTAAAAAGCAAAACACCACCGCCTTCTTTTCTGATGTCTTACACTGTAGGAATGCTACTCGAAATCCTAGCAGTTGGAATAGCATATTGAGAGTAAACTATAATAGTGCCAATCCTTGACTTTAGTGGAGCTGTGCCCAGCTGATCTGGTTCTTTTGTATTTTGATACAATGTCATTTCTTCCATGAAATTTCTATATCGTAATACTGCATATTTCAATTTGACAAGGCTTGTACCTAGCTATAATGGCACACTGAATCCATTTAAATAATATTTGGAAAAGGCAGATTTGAATTTAAATGTATTTTACCCCAACATGAATTAAGAACTGAGTTTTATGAGCTCTCAAAGACCCGGTCAATAATGGAAATAAAGAAAGACCCTTGAACTTCAGCAGCTTTGCAATAATTAAGATATAATAGTAATAGAAAAGAATGTGGTGGAAAGGAAATGCTCTGCCACTTGCCAAGTGTATTAAGGAAATCATGCTAAGGCAGAAACCTAGTATCCCATCAAAAAGTCCACTCTGGTTTTCTTTAGATAATCGTTTAAAAAAGTAACATCCCATTGGATTAACATCGCTGTGTGAAAATTAGCACTGGGGGTATAGCGATGTATGTAATTCAACAGTTTAGAAGAATGAAAGGGAAAGTGTGAGCTACAAACTATGATAAGAAAATATAATGAGTAAATATAAGATGATATAGTAGCACAGTGTTATCAACCCCCCCCCCTTTTTGGCCGAGGAACATCTGCCATGATATCCATAACATATTGTGGTACTCTGCTGAACCCCAACACATACTCTTTTGCTGCCACCCCTACATTTTAAAAATATGGTAATAGGTGGCAGTGAGTGACTGGGGAAGAAGAGGGGAGAATGAAAGTCCTGTGGTGCAAGATTGAAAGAATGTGCGGGACCCCAGTAGATGCTCATGGAGCCCTGATTAAAAGCACTTCCATAGTACTAACAGCACAATCACAACTATACCTACTCAGAAGTAAGTCCTATTGAATTCAGTGGGGCTTACTCCTAGGTAAGTGCTGTTAGGAATGCAGCCTAAGGGTATACATATTGAGCCTGTTATCTTTTTTTTTAAGAATACTTTTGAACCCGCAATAGTGGTCATTCTGCTCACAGAAAAGTGTATGAGTTTCCACTTGCTTACAAATGTAGCTTTAAGGTAATAGGAGTTCCTTATCGGATGAGAAACTAGTTTCCAAACTTCAGAATTCTCAAAGACAAAAAATGACATTTATGATTCTTTCCCCTTTTGTATGTAATTGCCCCTGCAAGTGGAAAAACAGCACTGGGGAAAAACGGATTTTGAGCAGACAAATGTCTGGCAGGGAAGAGGAGTTCCATCTCTCTTCTCTTTCCCCCCCTTTCTCTGAGCTGGAACTCTGCTCAAGATTCCAGAGTCCCCAAATGCATATCACTAGTGTGTTTTTTGGGGTGGGGGTACCCTTTTCATGGAAAAGAGCTGCAGAAGTACACAAAATGCATGCTTTTACCCTGAATTTCTCCCCTCTTTCTTTCCTTTAAAAAATAGGTTTTACTTTACTGGCTTTGGATTTGCCCAGCACATGTACATCAGATCTTCAGCCTCAACCAGTTTTATCAATGATGCAGTTGTTTGGGTGGGATGATATGGTTTGCCCTCTGCTGGTTTCAAGGTATCTAAGCCATGTAATACAAAACAGGTGAGTGATGTAAACTTACTTGGAGAAGTGAGAGCAGATGCTTTCTAGTCATATGTTCTATTCTCTTGTTTACTGGTTTTTGTTTCAGTGGCCTTCAGAGTTTATTGTACAATGCCTATGAGTTGTTTGTTGGAAGTGCAACTAAGTAATTTTATGAAAAAATAATCATAAACATGAGAGGTATGGCTGGGAAATGCTTCCTTGGATTGATATAAAGTGTTTGCACTAGCCAAGAGGAATTTTTGACCCTTTTTTTTTTACACCCAACTCCATCCTGTGCCATATCACAAATTACTTTTGAAATTCTCCATTTACCAGTATACATAGATGGCCTGCTTTTCAGGAAGTGAAAGTCCCCTTTGGCTTTGGCCCAAGGTTTTTTGGGCCCTAGTCTCTTAGTCAAAAGTACATAAAAGTATAAATATTTCTACAGAGGTACGTTGCTTCCATTTGTTGTTCTGACAACTGTTATTTATTGACAACCGGAATCTCATAGCGCCTGCCATTGTACAAACCATTTGGGGAATCTGTAAGATGCAGGTATCTAATTCTGGGTAGTTCATCTGATGTTATGAATTCAACTGTATGTAACACTTGGCACACAGTTGTGGGAATTTGCTGCACCACCGAGGAATTTCATAGCACATTTTTCAAAATGGCATAAACTAAGAACAAGCTAGACAAGCATCCATCAGCCACACTTTAAATTTAGACTATATTGCCTCAGGGTGGCAGGTTAAACTAAACAACCCACAAGACCCCTTCCAATTCTCAGCCTTTATAAGTGATTTAACAAAATATGTGGGAGAAGGCACAGAGCTTACATGTAGGAAGATGTCCAGAGCATTAAAATCAATGGGAGTTTTACATTGAGCCTTAATGACAATAAACTGTAATGATAGCTTGTATGATTTAAAAGGGAGAGGATGGTAGCTAATACAAAGCTCCTGGTTCAATATCTTGCCTCCTGGTAAAAACAAGAAATATGGTTGAAATACTGGAGAGCTGTTACCAGTCAATGCAAACTGTACTGAATTGGATGAGTCAGTGGCCTGTCTCAGTTTCCTTTATACATGTGCATGCAAGATTTTTGTTCCTGGTTTTGAGATCCATTTGATATACAGTGGAACCTCGGTTTATGAACACCTCGGTTTATGAATTTTCGGTTTACGAACACCGCGGACCCATCTGGAACGGATTAATTCACTTTCCATTACTTTCAATGGGAAAGTTCGCTTCAGTTTATGAACGCTTCAGTTTATGAACAGACTTCCGGAACCAATTACCCCCATGCTTCGGGTTAAGTACGCTTCAGGTTGAATACTCCGCGGACCTGTCTGGAAAGGATTAATCCACTTTCCATTACTTTCAATGGGAAAGTTTGCTTCAGTTTATGAACGCTTCAGTTTATGAACAGACTTCCAGAACCAATTGTGTTCATAAACCGAGGTACCACTGTATTCGTAGTAATGTGTCATGCCTTTATATTCAGAATATGCCCTCTGTTCTAACTCAGAGGCAACTAGTACAAATTGCCCTATTATTTACAAAGTTTCAGATCTTTCAGTTATATCAGAAATATTGTTCACATTTGTTTTTCAACACAATTATGTCTCTAAAGTAGGAATATCTAGCCCTCATTTCAGGGGACTGATACAGCCCAGCCCAAGCAACTGCCTTCCGCCTCCCCAAAAGAGACGCCACAATTTTTGGCAGCAGAGTCAACAAGAAGACTATAAGTAGGCACAGCAGTGGAATGGGCGAAGCTCAGTTGAGATGGGCTTCATCTGGTCCCCAGGAAGTCTTAGAGTTGACTAGAGAGGAGGCTATAAGCACAGAGTTGGATCCCAGAGAGGGACCAGGTGGATAACAGAGAAGGGACCCACCCTTATGTAGCCAGACACTTCCAGTCATGAAGGAAGAGTGTACACAATTTCCCAACTGTTTCAGGGAGAAAGTCCGGTTGGGCAAAGCTCTGGACCCTTGCAACAGAGGTTAAAAATAATAATAAAGGTTTGTTCAAAGCAAGAGGAAGATCAAGCAAGTAGTAAGTCCTCCATGTGGAAAAGACAGAGGAATGCTATTGGAGGAAAGGGAGAAGATGGAAATGCTGAACACATACTTTGCCTCTGTCTTCACTCAAAAGGAAAACACTGCCGAACCAACAGAATATTAAAATACAATAATAGGGAAAGAGGTGGTAAGGGAACAACTAGCTACTTAAATGAATCAAATCTCCAGGTCCAAAGAGTAGTAAAGGAACTTGCAGATGTACTGGTAGTACATGTGAACAGAATCTAGGGGTCTTGGTAGACCACAAGCTTAACACGAGTCAACAGTGTGGTGCAGCAGGAAGAAATGCTAATACAATTCTAGGCTGCATCAATGGAGGTCTAGGGTCCCAATGATGGGAAGTAATAGTCCCGCTCTATTCTGCCTTGGTCAGACCACACCTGGCGTGCTTTGTCCAGTTCTAGGCTCCACAATTTAAGAAGGATATTGACAAACTGGAACGTGTGCAGAGGAGGGCAACCAAGATGATAAAGGATCTGGAAACGAAGCCTTATGAGGAGCCGTTGAGGGAAGTAGATATGTTTGGCCTGGAAAAGAGGAGACTGAGAGGAGATATGATAGCCATCTTCAAATATCTAAAGATGGAGCAAGCTTGTTTTTTCTTAGCTCTGGAGGCTAGGACCCGAAGCAATGGCTTCCAGTTACAAGAAAGGACATTCTGACTAAACATCGGGAAGAATTTTCTGACAGTAACAGCTGTTCAACAGTGGAGCAGACCTCCTTGGAATGTGGTAGACATTTCTTCTTTGGAGGTTTTTAAGCAGAGGTTGTCTTTGTCCATGGAGTTTTGTCTTTGTCCATGGACCGAAAGGGCAGAGGAACCAGAGAACAGATAGCAAACATGCGCTGGATTATGGAGAAAGCTAGAGAGTTCCAGAAAAACATCTACTTCTGCTTCATTGACTATGCAAAAGCCTTTGACTGTGTCGACCACAGCAAACTACGGCAAGTTCTTAAAGAAATGGGAGTGCCTGATCACCTCATCTGTCTCCTGAGAAATCTCTATGTGGGACAAGAAGCTACAGTTAGAACTGGATATGGAACAACTGATTGGTTCAAAATTGGGAAAGGAGTACGACAAGGTTGTATATTGTCTCCCTGCTTATTTAACTTATATGCAGAATTCATCATGCGAAAGGCTGGACTAGATGAATCCCAAGCCGGAATTAAGATTGCCGGAAGAAATATCAACAACCTCAGATATGCAGATGACACAACCTTGATGGCAGAAAGCGAGGAGGAATTAAAGAACCTTTTAATGAGGGTGAAAGAGGAGAGCGCAAAATATGGTCTGAAGCTCAACATCAAAAAAACCAAGATCATGGCCACTGGTCCCATCACCTCCTGGCAAATAGAAGGGGAAGAAATGGAGGCAGTGAGAGATTTTACTTTCTTGGGCTCCTTGATCACTGCAGATGGTGACAGCAGTCACGAAATTAAAAGACGCCTGCTTCTTGGGAGAAAAGCAATGACAAACCTAGACAGCATCTTAAAAAGCAGAGACATCACCTTGCCGACAAAGGTCCGTATAGTTAAAGCTATGGTTTTCCCAGTAGTGATGTATGGAAGTGAGAGCTGGACCATAAAGAAGGCTGATCGCCGAAGAATTGATGCTTTTGAATTATGGTGCTGGAGGAGACTCTTGAGAGTCCCATGGACTGCAAGAAGATCAAACCTATCCATTCTTAAGGAAATCAGCCCTGAGTGCTCCCTGGAAGGACAGATCGTGAAGCTGAGGCTCCAATTCTTTGGCCACCTCATGAGAAGAGAGGAATCCTTGGAAAAGACCTTGATGTTGGGAAAGATGGAGGGCACTAGGAGAAGGGGACGACAGAGGACGAGATGGTTGGACAGTGTTCTCGAAGCTACGAACATGAGTTTGACCAAACTGCGGGAGGCAGTGGAAGACAGGAGTGCCTGGCATGCTATGGTCCATGGGGTCACGAAGAGTCGGACACGACTAAACGACTAAACAACAACAACAACAAGCAGAGGTTGGATGGTCATCTGTCATGGATACTTTGGTTGAGATTCCTGCATTTCAAGGGATTGGACTAGATGACCCCTGGGGTCCCTTCCAACTCTAGAATGCTATGATTCTAGAATTTGTTGCAGCTTTATTTCTCGTACTACTGCAGGCATGATATTTTGTTTCACAGTGCACAAAGTATCCCCTGGCGACAAGCAATGGCAGAGGGTTACATATGAAAACACAGGGGGAAAGGTACAAAAAAAAGAGGACAAAGGGTTACTTTCCTATCTATTTGTCTACTTATTTTTTCCTTACTGATTCTTCTTTCCTGCAGTGAATTGTCTGAAGCTCTTACTAGAATGGGTCATATGTCCTACCAACCCTTGTTGGTACAGTCTTGGTTTCGATGCGTTTTGCAAATGTTTATCGATCAGCCTCCTGATACTTTGATCAGGACAGATGTTGAGCGAACAGCTGGTAAGTATGCTTCTTTAATATACAAGTATTAAAGAATATCTGTGTTATTCCCAATGTTTAGTCAGAATCTCATTTATTGTAAGTTCGGGTCCTACCCCTTGGAGCAGCAGAAAACAAGCTTGCTCGATCTCCATGTGACAACCCTTCACATATTTGAATAATTGTTCTGGAAAAACAATTAGTGCTCAAGTTACATAAGTAGAAAGCATGGCCTAAAGTCAACAATTGGGAATACAGTGGTGCCTTGCTAGACAAATGCCCTGTTAGACGAATTTTTCGCTATACGAATAGGTTTTGCGATCAGAGGTTGCCTCGCAAGACGACAAGGTTTTCTATGGCCGCCGCTTCGTCTTGAGAAGCGTGGCCATAAAAACATCCAATCACAAAACCTATTTGCAAAAGGCATTTGTCTAGCGAAAGGGGAATCAGCTGTAGCAGGGAAGAAGGCAAAGGAAGATCAGCTGAGAGGCGCTGACAGCTGTCAGCGCCTCTCAGCTGATCTTCCTTTGCCTTCTTTCCGCACTGCAGCTGGTTCCCCTTTGTGTTCCGCTGGTCTCTGCCGGTTGCCTGCCTGCCTTCCCCGAGCCAAGAGAGCAAGCTCCGCCGCCGCCAGTCCCCCGGAGCCCATAGGAATGAATTGATTAAGTTTCAATGCATTCCTATGGGAAACCGCAGCTCGCTAGACGAAAAATTCATTACACGAATTGACCCGTGGAACGAATTACATTCGTTTAGCGAGGCACCACTGTATTATGCAAATTGTCGTTTATTGTAACCCACCAGACATAGTGGTTGTCAATGCAGTGCCTTCCAGATGTTGCTGGACTTCAGCTCCCATCAGCCCCAGCCAGTATGATCAGTGGTCAGAGATGGTGACAGTTGTAGTCCAATAACATCTAGAGGGCACAACATTGGCTACCCCTGCAGGAGAGTGAGACTACTTTGCCTTTCTTGTTTTGTTTGCTGTTGAGTACTGAAAATTGATTGTCCAATTTTGTAATCATAGTCGCGAATGCTGATTAGCACCCCAGGCTCAAGGGTGGGAGGGGAAATTTAGAGTTGAATCCAAAGCTGCATGAACTTGCTGTCGATCCGTGCCAATTATTTTTCATGTTCTCATGATAACCAATAGATAAGGCTTATATGGAACAACTGACCGAGCTCACAAGATTGATATTAAAACTTCCAGAAGTTAGAGATATCTTTGCAAAGGCTCATGTTGATGATTCACTCTCCAAACAAGACCCTAATGAAGCTGTTTTTCAGTTTGTTAAGGTACAGTATTTCCTATAAATACCAGTTTTGGAGGATTCTGAAAATGCAATGTTTGGGCCCACATTTGAAGAAACATTTGTTTTATTTCAGTGGAATATTAACCAAGACCTATCATCTTATACTAATTCTATTTGCACACCTGTTTTCATTGTCTCAGGCTGTTGGTAAAAATTACAGTGGACTTCAGACACTAGCTGAAAAATCAGCCATGGTGGCAAAGGCACTGGAATACCTTGGTGATGTATTAAAATATGTAAAACCCTACTTGACAAAGAAAGGACCTGCGGAAGGATTGCATCTCACCTACAGAATTATAGGTAAATATCACATATTCCTTTACTATATAAAATTATGCAAAGGGGTGATTTTTTATTTTAAAAAAACACCTCCCAATTGTTTGGTATGGAAACCAAAATTGAGAAGAAAAACAGTTCTGCCTTATAAGGCATTCCAGGGCATTAAGTATCATGTGGACTGTTTCTACTGACATTTGAAACACTGTCTTTCTTTCTCTAGGTCAGTGGTTCTCAAACATTTTTCTCCGGGTCACACTTTCAGAATAAAAATTAGCTGACGCTACACATCTTTTTTTTTTATTAATAAGAAATAGGTTGGACAAGAAGAAACAACTCCTAGCAGTGCTTGATTTACAACATAGTCCACAATTACTTTATCATATGATCTGGGCACCCAGAAAGTATAAAACAATGCAGCTACATAAGATTCCCAAAATATCCATATTTGGGCTGGGTCGGTTGATAACTATACTACACTGAAATGTTAAAATGTTTCTTTGATTGTCCTTGACTCTGGCTGCCACACTTGCCATCCTCTCCTGCCACATCCTTTGAGAACCACTGCTTCAAGTGGTGCTGTCTAATCAAGAAACTGATCCTGGTGGCAGATTCCCTAGTGAGAAAATATAATAGTTAATTAAGAGAGAGAGAGTGTGTGTGTGAGGGTTAAAAAATTTCTGCTAGAAGCCATTTCTCCTTACCCTAATGCTTTGCCCCAGAATGACTGGAAAATATGGCAAAGGTGGTGGTCTTCCCCTCCTCTCCCTCTTTCTCACATTCATTCAGACATGTCCACTGTCATGCTTCCATGTGTATACATTCCATGTTAACACATGCACAATGAAAACCCTAACACGTGGACACCATTCCTGTGCACTTTCTAGGGCAGACAGTGGTTGAGAAACGTAACAACACATTTACAAGGTTATGAGTGGAATATAAGAACTGTTAAAAATGGAAAATGTCGCTCTCCTTTCCCTGCTCAGCCCATCAGAAGCCTCCACTGAAACCAGGTTCCTTCTGTGGATGAAAAGGAGCCCTTATGTTTGTGGAAGGGCAAGTCTGCAACTAGCCCAGTGAGACTTGCATACGTGACTTGTTCATCAGGAAGGCTGGGGAAAGCTCTGCACGTGAGCAGGGCCCTCATTAAGGTCACCTGAGCCTCTCACAGGCAACTGCTTCTCTCCTATTCTAGTTGAGATTAAAGATGGTACAGCTACCTTGCAATTTGCGCGAATTCAACTTTAAGTGCTTGGCTGGAAAAATATATAAAAAGGAGGACTGACTTCTGGGGGGGGGGCACAAGCAATCCACCTGCCATTGCACTCACCTTGGGAGAGCATTTGAAGGTGCAGAGAGAGAGTGTGTTTTGACTATACATGACTTTGGCTTTATGTGCTATCCCCAGAACATAACCCCACATAAATTGAGAGCTGATTATAGAGGAGAACCCAAACACATAGACTAAATCCCATATAGCTGTGCACTTGTGTGAGGGTGCTTCAGAGGAAAGGCAAGAGCAAAATATTTAGAGGCTCAGTGTTTTTGGCTCTTACATGATTCTGGAGGAGTGAATGTTTTGAATCAAGGAAAAGTGGGTGGACAGAACGTTTGATACCTAAAGAGAGATTGAGCCTGCTCTTATATATAATATTGATCTCCAGTGTTGCTATGTAAATATAATTAATAACAACAGTAATGATAATTACATTTGTTCCTGAATCTTCAATGTAAGTCGTATAAATTGCTGTTTTTTATTTTATTTTAGCCTTGATTGATTCAGCCCAAGGAAAATTAATAACCAAAACAAGAAGAATTTTCTTTCAGATATTATGCATATGCTGCCAGACAATTGTGTCTTTCAGCTTTGAAACATCTTAGCGTAAATTACAGTGTTAAGGACCATTGGACATAGTAGTCTGGGTCAAAGAGAGCAGTTTTATTTCAGATGTTCCCATGGAATAGTTATTAAAAAATAGATTAGCACCACTGGAGCTGCTGTTAAGTGTCTGCTCTTTTTCTGTGTTATGTTCCACTCCACAAAATTAGTGTAGTTGCCTTTATTTTCAGGGATGACAGGTTGACTTTTTATATTAATAACGTCTGTAAAAGCTTGTTTTCATTCTCTTCCATTATCTGTATTGGTTTCAGTTACATACATCCTCCCTGTGTTTTTCTTTCTTTTAAAAAAGCATTTCCTATTTCATTGATTACAGTGCATAGCTTGAAAACAATATATGCAAAACTAAGCGGGCATTCTAATTTATTTCTGTATGATACTCCCAGTTAGACCCTTTGGTAACAATCCAGCAAAGGTGAAGCTGTAACAAAGTCCAGTTGAAAACCATGAAATGGAACTTCATGGCAACTAACTTAAGTCAGATTGATTTCAGTGGGATTTGTTTGTGGCTACCCTGCGCAAGATTGTAGCGAACTTTGAAGGATTTTCATTTAGAATAATGAATGTAACAGAAATAAAATTGGGCCGGGTGTGTGTGTGTGTGTGTGTGATCCACTTAAAGATACATGCAACTCGCAATTTAGGGGCATATAACTTGTTTGCATTCAGCTTTATGCTCTAGAGACCGAATGCTTAAAAAAAAAATCGAAAGAGAGCAGGCGTCTGGGGGAAAACCTTGTCAATCCCACCCACCATTGACCCCAATGTGTTTTGACTATACATGACTTTGGCTTTATTCACTATCCCCAGAACAAAACCCCTGCGTAAGTTGAGAGTCTCCTGTACTGGGGCTGACAGGAATTGGAGCCAAACAACAAATCCATGCTAGTATAGACAAATGTTTTATATAAGGTGGTTTAGCAGTGGCCCTCCAGGTGTTGTTGGGCTCCAGAGCCCATCAACCACACCTGACATTACCAGGGGTGGTCAGGGGTGATGGGAGTTGTATTATAGCAATCTTTGGAAGGTCATAGCTTCCCCATCCCTGATATAGCATATATACATAAGTACAGGTACTTTGTATGCAGGAGGAAAGTGCCAGAAGTGAGCATTCTTTCTCATGTATATTAACCACAAAGGGTTGGCTGTAGAATTCTGTGGTTCTAAGTGCTGTGTTGCTTGCATATTAACAATTGCAGTACAGCAAATGTCTCAGTCTTTTCCTTGTTTGTTATGCGCGTGTCAGAGCCCTGTTTTCCAGCATGTGTACACATAGTTGCAGGTGGAAGAGGGTGTAGCAATGACATAGCACTAGTAATCCACATAATATGTAGACAGACCTTTGAAACTTAAAAGAAACAGATTTAGAATAATACTGCAACTAAGGCTTGTACAGGCATCCCCAAACTGCGACCCTCCAGATGTTTTGGCCTACAACTCCTATGATCCCTAGCTAAGAGGACCAGTAGTCAGGGATGATGGGAATTGTAGTTCAAAACATCTGAAGGGCCGAAGTTTGGGGATGCCTGGCCTAGTAGCTTGAAAGACAACAATAAAGATTTTCAAAGCAGCTGAACTCTGATTTGAATCAAGGCAGCAGTCATGGGGAAAGTACTGGCACGGTATGCAACTTAATTTTTATTGATATGGTATGTCTTTTGATGAATGGAGGCACGAAAGGGGAAACACGGTGCCACTTTTAAGTTGTGAGATCCAATCACTGTTTGTTTGTTTATTTTAAAAAAATCACACCCATTATTAGCCCAAAGTTTATGACTCATTTTGCTATGAATGGACATTCACTATTCCCAGGTTGACTAAAGTGGGTTATATGAAAATGTGACACTTGGTTGCTATAGTTACAACCAAGGGAAATGCAACCTAGCAGAAAGCCTGTTTATGCCTTCCCTCTTCTTTTTACCAATTTTGTCTTTTGGGTTTTTATTCAATAGGATGCCTTGTGAAGTCTTGGGCACCCATACTGGCTACTTCCAAAGCACAACAGCTCTTGTTCCGCATAATAGATTGCTTGCTCTTGCCACATGCTGTGCTCCAGCAAGACAAAGAGCTGCCTGCAGCGATGTTGTCTGCCATTCGGGAGAATCTTCCTCTGTTTCTTCAGGTGTGTATGTCTGTGATAGATAGATAGATGATAGATAGATAGATAGATAGATAGATAGATAGATAGATAGATAGATATGGAAAATTAATGGCTGGCAACAAAGGCTTGTTGTTTTTACATACACCGTGTGGGTGGCGCTGTGGTCTAAACCACTGAGTCTCTTGGCCTTGTTGATCAGAAGGTCAGCAGTTTGAATCCGTAACGGGGTGAGTTCCTGCTGCTCTGTCCCAGCTTCTGCCAACCTAGCAGTTTGAAAGCATACCAATATAAGTAGATAAACAGGCGGGAAGGTAAACTGCGTTTCTGTGCGCTCTGGTTTCCATCCCGGTGTTCTGTTGCGCCAGAAGTAGTTTAGTCATGCTGGCCACATGACCCAGAAAGCTGTCTGTGGACAAATGCCGGCTTCCTCGGCCTGAAGCGAGATGAGCGCCACATCCCCATAGCCACCTTTGACTGGACTTAGCTGTCCAGGGGTCCTTTACTTTTTACATATGGTTGAACAGTTGATCTTAAAAGTCCTGTTAATGGGACACAGCTTCATGGATATTGGTGGTTGTTCAAACATCTAGTAGAGATATATATCCTTCCCTAAAACGTTTTACAAGCTAAGACAACAGTCCTGAAGAAACTTACTACCTAGATAAGCTTTCACTGATATAGTTGGGCTGAAAGCTATTTAAATGGTTTTGGAACTTTGCTTAAGGAAATAATTGAGATAAAATGATTTCTTCACACAATGAGAGAAACAGTTGTAGTAAGTTTTTTTTAAAAACTGTATAACCTTTATAACAAAATTAAACGATTAATACAGTTACATAAGTACAGAATTTAAACAAGGAAAAAGAAACCATTATTAAAATCCTCGATCTAAAAGTTTTCATCAACTAAATAGTATACTGTATAATCTTTGAACTTTTGTTTATAGTTTTTTAAAGAAAAACATATGAGTGCTATCTTGTAAATAAGCTAAGAATATAATTAATAAAGAAAAAGCAACATATATATATATATATATATATATATATATATATATATATATTCCTGATATTGGTGCTGATATATAAAGTTTTCATTGCGGAGAGGAGCTGGCTATACACATGCAAATAAAATGTGTTAAGTGTGTTTTAAGTGCAATATGCAAGTTGACACTAGATGGCGATGGTGAGCCTTATAGAAAATTCAGTGTATTTTTAAAAACACTTTGAAAAAAAGCAATTCTAGAACTAATAATAATAATAATTTATTATTTATAACCCACCCATTTATTTGTTATACCCCACCCACTCTGGGCAGCTTCCAACAAAAGATTAAAAATACATTAAAATACAGTACATTAAAATATCAGTATGTAGATTCCACCCTGGATATATGTATTGCTATGGCTCCAATAGCCCAGAGTACTTCCCTATGATATCAAAAGTAGATGCCAATCTGTGAAGGTGGCATGTAGGCACTTCAACCCAAGTAGCATTCTGAACACAGAAAAAATCATAACAAGTTCTGTTCATGGGATAAACCAGTTTTGATTTAAGAGACAATGTCTTAAAACCTTAGAAGTTTTCACAGAAGTCTTGGGGTTCTTTAAAGGCCTTGTGATTCCCAAATTGTGGCTTATAGGAGTCTTTTTGATGGCTCCCCGGGAAAAGAATATGAGAGGTAACTCAAAGGACAAGGGATTCTAGATTCCCCTGCCTTCATCTCTTGGGTTTATAATTTGATTGTGCCGTAATGGAAATGAGCATTACCCATGCTGGGGCTACAATCTTGTGCTAAAATATGGTCTTGCAAGTAAGCCCATAGACGTTAAGTAGCCGGCCTTGTCCACATGTATCAATTTTGGTACATTTGTGGCACATCAGTAGTATGATTGCCTGGATACTATTGTTACTCACTGTCAAGCCTGTCTGTTGTAGCTACTATTGAACAAATCCTGGTTAGTTATTCCTTCAATGCATATCTACACTTGTATTAATTCCAAGATAAAATTCCCGGGCCAATTTTCTTACCCTAAGCAGACACAGATTATTAACTCATCAGACAGGTGATTGACAAAAAAATTAAAAATTATCCTCTGGTCTAAAGTTTTTCAAACCTATTACTGGCAGTCTCCGCATTCCAAGTAGAATGAACAATGGCTGCTAATGCTGATGGAATGTTTATGGTACACCAACTCCATCGTGCTAACTGCATTCTCTAACAAAACTCAGTTTTGTGTTTTCATATTTGGTGGAACAGTGCAAACATACAAACAATATTGGCACGGATTACTGATTCTCCATTGAATTAAAGAAAACATTTCACCCATTCTTCTATTCCCCTGAACCTGCCGTGATATATTTTTTCTATTGTTACTGATGCTTGACCATTTTGCTAGTGTGAATTCCAAGTAAGAGTCTTCGTGAATTCTCCGATAATAACCCTTATGACAGGAGACTCGTGATTTACCTCCGCTCCTGTCAATCTCTGGAAGCACTCTCAAAGAAATCTGCTTATACAGATTGAGGGCGGGGGGGGGGGGAGTGAGGGAGAATACACAGAGCATACAAAAATTCATGGACAGAAACCCACCTTAACTCTTAGCTGGGATAAAATCCCACCAAAGATTCATGTAAAATAAGAAAAATGATAACGCAGGTATGAAACAGATGCGCCATATGGGTGAGATACAGTAAAGCTCCATTCTACATGCAAAATGCCACTCCGGGTTTTTTTAAGTCTAAGCTACAGTTCCTGAAATCAAATCGTTTTTGAGTATATTGAAAAGTAAATATTAAAAGTGAAAGATAAATATTATAAAAATAATATCCGTAAGCAATACAGTATAAGGATATTTTTTTAAATGACACTTCTAGAGCCACAATGATGCCCAAGAGAATTTTTGCCCCATGGAATGTCCCCCTTCTCTCCCCCCCCCCCAGCATGCCTTTCATCTCACTTGAAGTATTTTGTTTTTGTGTGGGTTGCTTTTTTGGTGGGTGTTTCTGATTCTTGTGTCTTTCTTGTAGTTGCAGGTGTGCATTACCTTTCAAACATTACAAACATCAAATCCCACAGGTTACTTCAAACCTTACGTTGTGGACTTCCCCACCCTGGGCTTCATTATGCTGCTCTGCATTTGATACCACATTTTTAGGATCATTTGAAGGAACTTCTCCAGTGTTTCTACCTTTAGTTTCATGAAGTTTTCATGAAACCCAAAAATTCCTATTCTGTCTTTTTTAAAACTCCAAAACCTCTTTATGTGCATTAGAAATTGATGACAGTCCCTGTAGTGTTTTCAGGAAATATAAGCCAGGCTCCCCCATTATGTAGCCAGCAACATTCAGTTTTGCTCGGTCATTCAGACTTTTTGGCAATGGGAATTGTTTTAGGTACAAGATGGATAATGGTGAATTCCTCGTGTTGTGTCCCCCCCCCATCTAATTTCGTAGGGCTTGTCATTTATATGCTGCCAGTCTCAGACTCAAGGGGCCTATTTGAATCAGTTGCTAGGAAATGCAGTTCAGCAGTATTTTGGGCGCTTCCTCTCTTCCTCACCTTCCGCTCCTCGAGCTGGACAGCAACACCCTGTTTTGCTGGCCATATGCAGCAGCAGCACCATCCCAGGAGTCTCGCATCTCCGTAAGACCACTATGCAAGTCATCAGGTAATGCCCAGGAAAATGATGTATTTGACATTACCATTCTCTCCAGGTAAAGAGTTTCGGGGGGGGGGAAGCTTGCATTATTATAGAAAAAGTTGTGGAAGTTAGGAAACCACTCAGGGACATGCCAATTTTGTTAAACACTAGAAAAGTACTCATGTTGTTATTATTATTTATTAAAAGAAAAACTGCACAGAAATGATTGTTTGTTTATGCGTCACTTCTCATGAGGCACCCAGGAGCGATTTACAGATACAACTTAGATAAAACTGTTACTTATATATAAACAGTTGTATCTATCAAGCGGCAGTGTGTTGTAGTAGTTAGAGTGCTGGCCTAGGACCTGGGAAACTAGGCTTCAAATTCAGTCATGAAGCTCACCTTGGGCTTCACCTGCCTCTCAGCCAGCTTACCTGATACGGCTGTTGTGACGATAAAAGTAAAGAGTTCCACATATGCCACCTTGAGTTCCTTTGTTATATATTCCTTGGTGGGATATAAATGTTTGTGTGTGTATACATGCCCATATATGCACAGAGAATTTAAAAAACACTTATAAATATTAACAACAGTTTATCGCAACAGCACTTACATAAAATCAACCCCAAGATAGGTACCAGCTGGGATGAAGATTTTTAGAAGGCTTGTTGAAAGAGTTTAGAAGGTGCCTGTCTGATATGCAGCGGGAAGTGCCACACTGAAGGCCTGATTCCAGCTTTGTGCAGAATCAACCTCCTGATAGGATAGTATCTGCAGGGTGAGGTGACCTCATCAAAAAAACGCGTAGATATAAAAGTATTTGAGTGGAAGCTGAAATAGGGCATATGGATTTGTTTGAATAATATGCAAATGTGAATAAATTGCCATATTGTTATTTATCCAAAAGAACATGAGATAGGCAGTGCTAATTCACTTTTGGCGCCTTTCTGATTTCCTTCCAGTGAAAGTTACCTGTCGTTCAAAGGTCATGCCCCTCCTCCTCGCCTGGCTTCAGTTCTTGCTTTCATTATTGAAGCATTCCGGAGGACCAAGAGCATTGAAATGTGTGATGTTCAGCTGCTCCTCCCTTCTGTGTTGAAATGCCTTGTGCTGGTTAACGAACCACAAGGTGAGCTTGTGAACTTACTGGGTTTTTTTTTTTAATTACTTTAGAACAGGGATGGGCAGAACGTACATAGGGATCTACTAGCTCTCTGGATATTTTGAGGAAGATGGTCAAGGACTTCAGACTCCCCTTCTATTAAACTGCACTGCAGAAATTAAGGCCGGGGTGGGGGGAATAACCAGGAGTGCATTTTTGTGTGTTGAAGGACTGGGTTTCGTTCAGTCTTGTTCTTGGCTTAGAATTCTATATTTGAACTGCATTTCTTTCCATTTGGGGTTTCTAGCACACAACAAGATAGCTCCCACAAGTCTGAAATCTGCCTACCCCTCCTGTAGAGCATAAGCAAAGAAACAGGTCTATGCCTTGAGCAGCTCACTATCTACAGGCATGCTGACATCCACACAAACCTATCAGGCACTTGAGTAGACTAGGGTGCCTTCTTGGGTTGCCAGCTTAAAACAAGCCGGGTGCTGGTATGCCATGAACACATGCCTTACAAAGGCCAGAAGTAAGGCCCACCGAGTTCAGCAAACAGTTACTCCTAGGTAAATGGACATGGGTGGCACTGTGGGTTAAACCACAGAGCCTAGGGCTTGCCGATCAGAAGGTCAGCGGTTCGAATCCCCATGATGGGGTGAGCTCCTGTTGCTCGGTCCCAGCTCCTGCCAACCTAGCAGTTCGAAAGCACGTCAAAGTGCAAGTAGATAAATAGGTACCGCTACAGCGGGAAGGTAAATGGCGTTTCCGTATGCTGCTCTAGTTCACCAGAAGCGGCTTAGTCATGCTGGCCACATGACCTAGAAGCTGTACGGAGGCTCCCTCGGCCAATAACGCGAGATGAGCGCCGCAACCCCAGAGTTGGTCACGACTGGACCTAATGGTCAGGGGTCCCTTTACCTTTAAAGTGTGTTAGGTTTGTAGGAAAATCTGCTACTGCCAGTTGTAATTTATTCTTGTAGTAACAGAATGAGCCTTTTGCATCAGTTTAAGCTTGTACCACTCAAAATGGTGTGTGTGTCTGTGTGTCTGTGTATGTGTATCGCACAGAGAGAAGCAATCCTATATTGTCTCCCAGAGCTGTTTCCCTCTATTGTCTATTAGAAAGCTCCATGTGATTTGTTTCCTCAGTTAAAAAACTGTCTACAGAGATTCTACAGTGCGTTGTAGAAGGCTGCCAAGCGGGGTCAGGAGGAGAGCTTGCCACCCAGCTGACTTCTGTGTTTAGGTAAGTAGAAAACTGGCCAATTGGCACTGAAACGATTGCAAGGCATTTGACAGAAAACATGTTCTTTTAAGCAACTAATTATCCCTAACATAATTTGAAGTTGATTGTTTATAGTACTCCCATTCTTGGCAAAGCGGGTTGTCATGTGGATCGGCCAAAACAAGAAAGGGGGAAACTATTTAGAACAAAGCCATGTACATTCCCTTCCCCCACCCTCGGTGGATTTTTAATGCCATCGTACAAAGAAGGCAGTGCAGGCTTAAAAACACAGGGGCACATGTTAGGATAATCCTCGGACAGAATTGCATATCATCCCTGGCAGGGAACTGCCTTCAACCTCCATGGAGTGTGGGTGGCTTTACTCTTGTGAAATTATCACACCATCATCAGCAAGTACTATTTTAGCCCTGTTAGATGCTGAATTTTCCCATGTGGTTAGAATTGAGTGAGGGACAGCAGGAGTGTATTGGCTACCCCTGCTCTGTGGCTTTGATGTGCCTGCCTCCATCTCCTTTTATGCCTTAAGAGGGCAAAAGGTCTGCAGTTAGGAGCCTGACATAAATCTGTGCCTGGGGTTCCTTTGCATTCACCACCGTTAAGCCAGCGCAACCTAGAGGCTTGAACGAATCATGAATGTGAGGGTTTGTCTGGGGCTCCCTACATTCATTCATTCATTCATTCATTCATTCATTCATTTATCACTTGATTGTTAGGAAACCTCTAAGTGGTTTACAAAAATACAAAACAAAACATTGACATTCTCAATAATTTTTTTTGGAAATCCACTTAAAAGCAGGTATTTTAAAACATTCAAAACATGAAAGCATTTGTGTAAGAAAGTTTGGGGGGATCTTTGACCTCAAAATATGAATTCAGAATTAGCTCATGCTAGCAAGACTTGCAGTCAAGTGAGTAGTTACATTTCTTTTGGTGCTAGAGTCCACTTAGAAGTGGGGACAAGGGGGGTCACCAAGATAGGTTCCTCTCAGATTAAAAGCTCGAATCAAAATGATGAACTATTAAAAGAAGGAAAGGGTGCATATTTTGGCCGGAGAATTTCATTTAAATTTGGCACACCTCTTCAACAAGAGCTAGACAGAAAGGAAAGCTCAGTATCCCTCTGAAATTCAAATTTCCTAAGATTAACATTGACTCTACATGATTTTGTCAACTTACCCTTATGACACCCAGGGCGCAGGGTGGAATTTTAGATCACTTGTGGTATTGGAAATTGATAAAGGGCTTTTCATCACAGTTTTAAATTGTTATTTGTGCAAACTATGGTTTGCCATAATGTTTTGAATTGAGTACTTTCTCCAGCACATACTGTATTTAAAAAAATAAGTGTTGTATACCTGCTGGATTTGTGGTTAGCTTTTACATTTTTTATATTAGAAATGTGTATATATTTTATTACCATACTCCCTTTCTTGCTGCTTCTAGATCTGATCCTATGAGCTCCCTGGACTCCTTTTCAAATAAAAGTACACATTTATTCAGTAGAGTTTGTTTTCTGAGAATCTTTTTTTTTTTGTACCTTGCACTAAATGCCCTTGTTTCTTCCTTCAGGCAGTTTATCCAAGATTACACTACTGTGTATGATAATCAAGTTTACAGCATCTTGGAAGCAGTGGCAGTCTTGGACCAGTCTCTAGTTATCAGCCTGATTCCGGCTATGACAGAGGCCCTGAGGAATTCAGAGTACAAACAAGGTCTTGGCAGAAACACTGTGCAAAGGTATGTTTGGGGATTACTGTTGCTTTTGGGTGATGAACAGAAGTTCACTCTCTCCACAAAATGCCTATTTAAACTTACAGTGTAGGTTTCTTTCAGGAAGAAAGAATTCAGAGTTAACATCTTCCTAGATACTTAGCAAATATGGATGAGATTTATGAAATGAAACACCTTTTTGTGTTTTGTTAAATGCTTTGCATTGAAATGTGCCAGTAAGCTACTATCGGAGCCTGACTGCTTTGCAAAGGACTCTGCTTTTTTGGCTGTGTGAACCCTGTCTTATTTTCTGTTAGAGTTTTGTTTAAATATAAGCGGTATATAAATTGCCCAAATAAATACTTATTTAATTATCTGATGCTTTCCATGCAAACATCATATAGTGGGTCTCCGCCCACTCCATTTATAAGTAATAGGCTAGTATGACACTAAAGGTCTGGTATGTGCTTGAAAAGCAGGCTCTCAGAATTGGAAGGAAATAAAGTCATATTATTTGGCAAATATCTTTTATCAGAAGGAAGCTGATTTATACAAAGCTTGTCTCTCCCCACAGCTACTGCATTTCTTGCATTTCAGGGGTTTTGAAACTATGCTGATGCTTTCTGTAGCCTATGGAAGTTGAAACAGAAGCCAGTTTAGTCCTGCAACTATTTATATTATTATAATATTATTTATTGAATTTATATACCACCCTTTATCCAGAGGTCTCAGGGCGGTTCACAGATCAGTTAAGGACTTCTACTCATTATGCCTTATGTGAGTCCACTTCTTAAGGTCAAAGGAATTGTTACTGACATAACATAGGCACACAAGTCATGGCCTCTGCTTAAATAATTGCTGATTTATCTAATTTATATAATTTTTGAATACAGGGTTATCTGGCCAGGAAACCCAGCTCTTGAAGCAGACTAGCATCTGTATCACAATATCCACCTGGTCTCCATTTAACCAGATACAAGTGATGCAGATGATTCGGTGCACCATATTAAATCGAAGTTAGATTGAGTCTTAACTATGGTGTCTAGCAGGGCTGAGAAACCTCACGCCTAGAGAGCAAATGCAGCCCTCCCAGCCTCTTTATCTGGCCTTGCTTCACATCCTCCTTGGGTGTTTTCGTCACAGCTGAAATGTGCCCTTGAGCTCTGGCAATGCTTCTTGCTTCCTTGGAAGGAGAACAGTGAGGGGTGTGTGAGTTTGTGTAGAATGTTCCCGTTTGTTGCTCCACCCAGAATGGAATGAGGCCCTCCGGCTGAAAAGGTTAGAATCATAGAGTTGGAAGGGAACCCAGGGGTCATCTAGTCCAACCCCCTGCAGTGCATGAATAGTTTTGCCCAACGTGGGGCTCGAACCCATGACCCTGAGATTAAGGGTCTTATGCTCTACTGACTGAGCTATCCCACATCTCTGCTCCTGGTCTATCGTTTTAGAAAAACAACCTTTGCTGGCTCTTTGGCATGGCCATGGTTTTCATTAGACATTCTGCACATGCTTATACAGGTACTCGGCGTGATTTTTCATTTCCCAAAGCTTCAGAACAGTTCTGAGGATGATTCCCTCAAATTCCCCTTAAGTAACCTACGAGTGACACGACTGATTTCTCAAACTCCATGACGCTGGTTTTAATTAAAGTGTTATATGCTTTTGTTTTTGTTTGTTTTTTTACTCCTTAACAGAGAAGCCTATAAAAGACTCTTATCTCTGCTCGGAGAGGCTGGACAAATGGAGATACTGAAGCTGGGGAATGAAACGCATTAGCAGCACGCCGATCGTTATTTTCAGCGCAGTCATTGCAAGGAATGCTGGTCCGTCATGGAGACTGCCAATTCCCTGTCTACAGGTGGACGCTGTCTTAGCTTTAAAATGTGTGTACGTTGTCCCTCGGCAGCCTTGTAACGTTTTAACACTGCACGCAACGTGGGTGGGGTGAGGAAGTAGCGCCGATCTTTTCCTCTTTTCATACGGCGGACTGCAAAACCATTGAATCGTAGTAGCAAGGACTATCAGAAGGTAATGACAACAACTAAAGGAAAGTTGATGACTTCAGGTACTGTTGAAGTTCCCCCCCCCTTTAAAGCAAAAATAGTCAAAGGGCAGCAGCAAAGGTAATCTCCAACAGTAAAGTTTTTTCTGCTCTAATGAATCAATACGCTGTGGCTGTCAGGCCTTTCATTCTGACACCTTGAGTGATGTTTTGCTCACAAACACTTCATATGAGCTTGGCCGCTGCGAGGGGGTTCAATCTAAGCAAGGCCAGGGTTAGGTCAGGATGCTTCAGCCCCCTTATGTTAACAGAAGAGCGGGTGTCCGTGTTGCGTGGAACGGTGACAGCTGTCCTCACATTGTCCCTGTATTAAAAATGTGTAGATGTGCACTGCAGAATTCGACCTCTTAACCCTCCTCTCTGTTGTCCTTGTACGGTTTTGCTCCTCGTACGGTGGAGCGAGCCGCACTCCCATACTTGAATAACAAGGGCTATTGCAGTTATAAGGATTTCTACCCAGGTCACTATACAAATGTCATCAATTCCTTTTCTCCCCACCACCCCAATTTTCTATTATCAGTATAAGAATCCCTAGCAAGGAAAAAAAACGTTTCAACCAGATTCTAAGACAGGGAGCAAGGAATGCAGGTGCAAAAACATCTTAATTCAAATCTCTGCTTACTTTTTTTTTTGCATCACATATGATTACATTTTGTACGTAGTAAATTGGATTTGTTAGATATTTCAGAATGTTTATGGTATTTTATCCCTACAGTTCTGAGCTCTATCATAATTCTCCCTGTAATTTCCAAATTTATTTGATGTATAGAATTCACGCTGCCATTAAATTACACAATCTTAGCAACTTACAAGTCATTTGAATTGCAGTAGTGATTTGTATGGACTTGGCGGCAAAGTCAAAACTAACTTTTCAGAGTTAATGATGAAAGACTGTTTTTTTTGTGTGTGTGTGTGTGTGTCTATCAATTACTACCATGGAAACTTCTCCATAATCTTGTTCAGAGCCTTTCTGTATTGTTACCGTATTCTTATGTAAAGGTAGCAGATTATCTCTTTCCTAAATCAACTATCATTACTTCAGATAATACAGTAACTAAAAGCCTCTCTTAGGCTACTTAATATTGCAGAGCATGGAGGTTCTTTTCATTATGAAAGTGACTTTTTGAACCTGCATTGTAGCGTCTTGTAAGCTCCTACACCTGGGAGTTTTATTCATCTCAAAAGGCCTCCATTTCTTGAGGGGGAAAAATTAAGCCTCTTCAAGTGAGATGCCTTCAAAATCTGAGTCTCAGATAACGTCTTTAAGCATAGATTTCTTCAAAATAAAGCCTCTGTCTTCTGAAATAATAGAACAAACTGTTTAACTGAACAGAGTGGTTTTTATTATTTCCAGAATACAGTAATTAATACTTAACTGGGATTTCTTTTTTTTAAAGGTTTATGTACAAGTAACATTGCTCTCAGTGCATAAAAAATTACTTCTTAATGTTTCCAGTTAAGCAGTCAGTTTAAAGATTTATTAACAAACTACCTTTCAAAATACTATCAAATGACCACTGACCAATGATCATTTATCTGTGGCTATATGCAATAGATAGGATTAATTGCAAATGAGGTTTGTAAGGTGTTCTGCTAGCTGGTTAACTAGAGAACTTCCAGAAAGTAGGAAACTGAAAAAGGGATTCTACAGCCCACAAAAAATGATGGAAACTGAGCTGCATTGATCCGTTTCTGTGTTGTATATATTTGTGTGTGGATGCCAAAAGTTGTTTATACTCATTTTAACATTGCTTTGTTATAAAGTTGTTTTGTTTTTATGGTAAATTCATTTATAAAATTCAGGACCACAAATTCTGACTATGGAACCCGCTTCAAAGCAAGTATGGGACAGAATTATGTTACCCTGATTTATAATTGCATGTCTAGAAAGATTGATGTCAGTGTAACCACCGTACAGTATTCTAACTTATTTGATTGCAAACTAAAAATCATTTTATTGTGACTTGCTTCTTAACCTGTTTCTGTTTTAAACTATGTCTGGCTTTGAAAAGGTGTGACAGCTGTTGCTGTGATCACATCAAACTGATAAAAGGAGCCCATCAGTAGACTGCGTTCCAGAAGGTCCACTGTGCATGTATTACTTTATTATTCTCATCTGTATAAAGGGGAATGTTCCACATTGCAGTGGGGAATTCTTCATAGAAGAATGAAGGAAGCCCCTGCATGTATGCTTTGGAGCAGGGGGGGGGGGGTGTCCTATTAGATCACCAGCTGTTACTATTTAAAAAAAATATCTTCAGAAAGTATACTGCTAATTAACTCCTGAACCAAATCTGTTTGACCCTAGTAAGGATCTTGGTACCTGCAAATCTCAACTAGTCAATTTATAGTTATTAGTAGATAACAGTTGGGGCCTGCAAAACAATTGTAGCAGATCCAAGTAGAATCCCACCAAACTCTTTAGTGGGTGACAGAATCAAATGAAGGCTCCTTTTCCATCCGTCTCGTTTCCTCCCCAACTATGTCATCTTTTCCAAGGCAGTAGATTAGCGAGAAGGAATAGAATCATAGAATTGTAGACTTGGAAGGGACCCTGAGGATCATAGTTCTTCAACCCCCTCACAAAGCAGGAATATTCAGCTGTCCCTTACGGGGATCGAACCTACAACCTTGGCGTTATCGGCACCATGCTCTAACCAACAGTGCTGGTATCTGTGGTATGTGTCATCAGTGGGGGAGGGGCGTACATGTGTCCATTGAGGCCTTTCCTAGCATCCACAGGGCTTCTTTCCCAACTGAATTAGGCTTGAAAGAAGCATTCTGTTGTAGCCAATAGGAAACAGTTGTGTTCTGCATACCACAGCTGTTTCTTCAGTTTGCAGATGAACTCATAGGCACCAAAATGGACACTTCTATAAGTAAGTGAAATGTATTGCGCTCAGCCAGAATGCATACTTCCTCTTCTTGCATTCCAGTCCACTCCTGTATATACATGTTTCATGCAATTTTCAGAACTTTGGAGAGGGCTTGGGACTTTTAAGTGGGAAGCCTATTGGACTTGGCCCCATTTTATTTTTCTGCAAGGGGAGAGTGCACTTGGTGGAGAACCTTACCTGACCAGTTTCCATCATCAGTAATCAGCATGCTGATGAACAAGGTAAGAAACAGACTAGTATATAGTTTAAGGGTCTGCTCTAGAGTATTTTGGGACCATTTTTGTGATGAAGTTTTTCCATCTTTTTTTCCTCCTCCGAGATGCTTCTATTCTCCATACCTGTGTTGCACTGTACATCTGGATGGTAAGTCTTATCTTTCAGTTTTGTATGATTTTCTACAGTGCTATATGTTTCAATGCTCTTTTAATCCAGGCTCCTCTTGTAAATTTGAAAGAATCTGGGTGCCTCCGATACATTTTCACTTTAGTATAGGGAAAGAAAAAAAGGCTAGCACACATACCACTTCCCCCCCCCCACCCAATTGCTTAGTTTCTTAAGCATCAAATGGTTGCCCGTTATACTGTAAAAAGAGGGGGGTCATTGTTGTAAAATTTCATACTAATTGCCAGCATTCACAATTATATGTACATCCACTTTGTAAAATTTTCCATTTTTTATTGTTGGGAAGATGAAGATGTGTTTTAAATTACAAGAGAGTTTCATTTCAAATTAAGTGATGAAGCCTCTTCCTTGTTACAAAAGCTTCTAAGATCCAGGGGGTGTAAAAGATACCTTTTATGATAGAAGAAAGAATGGGGGGTTGTTTTTTTTATAAAAAAAATCTAAATAGTATTTGGTATAGTTTTCCTGGCAAGTTATCATAGATACACTAAATGGATACATCTAAATGGACCAGTTTGTCAAGAAAATAGGTAATGCTTATTGTGCTCAATTTCTTGATTTCATTTCATGTCTGGAGACAGAAGTATTCCAAATAGTAACTGAGACAGGCATGAAAATGGTTAAGAATCAAATTTGCCTTTTATATATATAAAAAAAAACCTTCAGACACTCAATCTGTTCATCAGATCAATATACTAAGCATTTTACGACGTTTGTATGAATTTGCTGATGGAATCTTACTCTTCTAATGCCATAGACCAGTGTTTCTCAACCAGTGTGCCTCCAGATGTTTTGGGACTACAACTGCCATCATTCCTGACCACTGGTCTTGCTAGCTAGGGATGATGGAAGTTGTAGTCCCAAAACATCTGGAGGCACACTGGTTGAGAAACACTGCCATAGACAACACCCTGGTGATCAGTGGGCAGTTTGCAAATGTTTGTTGAAGCACTTGTCAGGATCTCTTAATCGCAAGTAGGACCCTGGCAGAGACACATGCCCGACTGGCATGTTATCTCCCTCCTGGTCGATTGTTTGGGAGCTTCAAAAGCTTTCTCCAGCCCGAACATCACAGCGACTGATGCCAACTGACATCAGCACACTTACGGATCCACAGTTTGCGCAATTGCGTAACAGACCTCAGCATTTGGCTGATCTACGTTTATTTACATATAAACACACAGAGAGCACTGCAACATGGCTCCCTCTCTCTCTAGCATCCGACAGCAAAGAGAAAATGAACAAAGGACAATAGTCCCACTTCAGGAACACACAGTAACACAAACATCCTGTCTTCGTCACTTCCCACTCTGTGGAATGTAAACACATATACAGTCATGTGATAGACATCAATCCCATGAATGCAAACATGGGGAATGAATATCTAACAGTACCTACTCCTTCGGTGTCTTATGAAATACTGGCAAGTTAGTAACCTTTGCTCCTCTCCCCACCACCACCTCTTTTATGGTAGTGCAGTGTTTCCCAACCTTGTGCCTCCAGCTGTTTTCGGACTACAATTTCCATCATTCCTGACCACTGGTCTTGCTAGCTAGGGATGATGGGAGTTGTAGTCCCAAAACATCTGGAGGCACAAGGTTGGGAAACACTGTGGTAGTGAATAGGTCTGCTTCCGGCTGTCCAGAAGTGCACATTGGCTTATTTCAATAAGTTTTCTTTGAGAAACTGTTACTATTGCGGACCCTTCTTTGTCAGCCATTTTAGCTGAGTTCAGATGTTCAACCTAGCTCAAACGGATATCTTTCTTAGTTCAAATAATTTATCTGCTTCTTCCTACTCAGTCCATAAATGTTGTAATTTTTCTTTCCTTCTGCTTTAGAGTGTTTGTCACATACTAAAAATGGGAATTCTCTAGCCAGAATGGACATTTTATTTCCCCCTTTAGTGTGAGAACAAAGTTATTTCTTTGATGGTAGAAGAGGATCTTGTAGTATGGGTGGGCCTGCTGGGAAGGTTTCTGATCAGATCAGGACCCCTCACACCTGCTCCACAGGCCACATTTTGGCCCAAAGTCCCGAGGTTCCCCAGCTTTCCTTTATCTATAGACTTAGTGAGGTGGCTACTGCTGTGGGTGCATTTTATTAATACGAACAACAGTGGGAAATGTCTTGGTCACATGGCTTGCTATTATGTTGTGGTTCACAATCATGTAAGCAATGCATAGGTGATATGACATAACGTGCAATTCAGTTTATGTGAGACTTGGATGATGCAAAGTCTTCAACTATGTTCATCCAGTTGGGCAGTTCATCCAGTGGGACTCGCAGCAGGTTTCCCAAGTTAATTAATTTACTGGAATTAAAGTTATAGGTAGGCTTGGTAAAAAACAAACAAACTTGGTTGTTGAAATTTGCTTTATCTGACATTGCAAGCACTAGTCGCTATGCAGTGTCATAAACAGACCTGCTGAAATGCTCCCTTTCCAAATTGAAATCTAATTGGCAGTCCTCCAAATGCATTCACACTTAAGCGTTTTTCTAATACCAAGAGAGCATTTTTTAATGTCTTAATGTCTGTTTTGCAAGGCACATTTGATGCCAGAACAATGGATAATGCATACCTCTGCAACAAGCATGGTTTACAAGTCTGTATAGTTATTCCTTTCTTTCCACACTAGAAGTACCATTGAATGAATGGCAGGTGTGTCTTCCTCACCATTAGAAAAGCACAAATTGGAAAGCCAAACCTTGCAAAACATAGCAAGTTACCACGTTTAAAGATGTGAAGCTGAACATCCTGTGCTTGAGATTGCAACACGGTAAGTGTCTCTTGCAAATCAATTATAGGCAGGTTGCTTAATATAGTGAAATATGAAAACGGTGAGCAGTTTCTTTCAAAACTCAAGAGGAACCAGACAGACTAGATGCATACTTGTTTTGGGAATGCTGCAATTCCTACAACTTGGATCTAGCTGAACAAGCCAGTCAGAGACCCAGAAACAATTTATTGTTAGACACATACTTTGGGAGAAATGAATTTGCATCAAATAGATTTTCCAGAGCTGAATTTTTTAATGAACATTTCTGCTTTGGTATGCCAAATTTGAATTCTTATCTCCAACTGTCACTGTTGTTAAGAGATATGAATGCTTTTTAGCACTTAAAGATTGATGATAATATTAGCACCCTGGTAAGAAATATTTTAACCGATAAGAGTTTATGGTTAGAAATGATCTGTGATGTGCATTACTCATCCTATGCAAAATGTGCCATGACTTGATGTCACCTGTTCTCCACAGTGGAGGGATCCATTGGTAGTGGTGAGGGAGAACTTTTGCTGATTCTGTTGTCTTCCTGTAGCCTCCAAAGCTATCTCCCTCACTATTCTAGAGGGTCTTCCAAAACCTCTTAATCAGAGCAGGAGGTAAGGGAGTTCTGCAGGATGCAGTGGAAGAAGGAAACAGGTAACGAGTCCCCTCCACCCATTTCTAGTGCTTATCTGCACACACTGTAGAAACTGCGTCCTTGCAAGGGTGGTTTCATCAGGTCAAGTGTTTGTGTGCAACAGATTGTCTCTTGCAACACCTTTGTGTGTGGTACAGGTCTTCAGAGTAGTTAGCATGCACATAATAGTTTTCAAATGTAAAAATATTGCGAGGCAGAGATGATACAGTAGTCAGACAATAAAGTTTTATTGTAAACTGTACATATGCCTGTAATATAGAATGGAGGCACATTTGTATGAATGTTTTCTGGTATTAACTTTTACCTATGCAGCTGGCAGCTTCTTGAACTTAATTTGGGAATTCACACAGCATACAAACAAAATAGTTCCCCTTGTAACTGTGAGTTGACCAATTCCCCCCCCCCCCAAGATTTTCAAAAATATGAAGATATTGCACATTAATAAAACTAAACTTGGAGCTGTCGGTAAGGATGGCCTGCATGGATGAAACTGAAATGTTCCATCAAATTGGTATTATACAGGGCTAGACAGTAACAAATGCAGAAATGTGAAGGTGATAACCCAGTTATATCGCCCCACTTGTTCAACTGACATGTCATTTGGCGCAAAAGTCAGGGAGAGAAAGGGGAGCCCCATTGCATTTGCCGTCATGACTGGCTCTCTCCCTTGGGGCCTGCGTTCTAGTTCGTTACTGTCAGGTATTCATAGACTTGGACTCTTATTGTCACGATTGTTCCTTGGACAGGAAACCAAGACTGTGATAGAGCACATACTTGTAGGAAAGTCCCCGGTTCAATGCCTGGTATCCCCACTTGAAAGGAACATGAGACCCTAGTAAGCTGCTGCCAGTCAAGAGCAGACAGCAGAAGTAAGATGGAGCAATAGGCTGACACAGCATAAGGCAGCTCCTGCTAGCTAGACAATGGAGATGTATTGTTTCCAAACAAGGATCTGTATAATTTCGGGAGCCATGTGTTGATATTTAGCACTCCAAAAATCCACAGGCTCCAGAGCATTCTCTGACCTAACTACCTGTTCGTTAGACAACTGTGAGGAAGTAATACAGACTTCAAAATAGGCTCCTCCAGTACAAAAAAAGCACAATATTTAGGTTTCCTAACAATACAAATTTCCAGTGCTCCCAACTATACAGAAAATGTGTGACTAATTTTATTGAAACAGCCCACCACCACAGTAAGAAAGGAGGGCTATATTCTTTACTGTTACTCTTGTAACAGTTGCCCTTCCAAAACTGTCTTTGCGGAGGGGGCAGTGCATAGCATATCTTAATGCCAACTACCTTTGCCTTGCAACATTCAAGCTGGTTGCTACTACCCTTCCCCAGCAACAGGATCCTCAAGTTAATGTGAATGAAAATACTGTTTCCCATGTTCTCTTATACATTTTTAGTTGTTAAATCCCTCTTGCCTTTTTTGTTAACTGTAAGTGCTAAAAATTGGGAAGGCTAGTATAGCAGTTCAAAATTGCCCAGAGCCAGATGCTCAATCAGCTGTTTTAAATTGCTCTTTAGGGCAAACTCAAAATAGGCAAAAATAAATTTCAGAATGGTCTCTAGACAAGAGTTTATTCTCCTTGCAACTTTTGCCAAATGGAGATATTGGAATTAAGCAAGATGGGTGGGGACAGCTTTCCTAAAAGTTTCTACTAATTAGTTCTGTAGTTTCAAAAACCACTTTGGATACAAAGACATACAAACTCAAGCTTAACGAACAAACTTCACTATGTCTAAGTTGCAATTCCTGGTCTAATTCTATAGGGAACACTACAGCAAGGCGTTACAACAATCTTTAATGTGCCTGTCTCACTCCTCCATTCTACATGACACTTTTGTTCTGTTGATAGCACCACCTAGCTGCCTTTTCTCTAGCATAAACTTTTAATAACTACATTGCTTTTAGTCCAGCCTTTAACTCTCACCTCCATGAGGCAGTCATAAGAAACATCTGGTTCTTCAGAGGCTAACAGAGCTCCTTACACCTGCAGTTGAGAAGTGTTAAAATGCACAGCAGTTACAACTTCAATATTTTTCTAAGATCAATAGAAAGTACTCAAATAAGTCCTTTTCCAGCCTTTTTTAAAATGAAGTCCAAACTCATCACAGTTGTAGCCCACATTTTGAGAATTTATATGTTTAAGTGAAAAAGCAAAATTCATTTTTTGCACGTCTTTGACAGTACCTAGCGCTAGAAGCAACAACCTATGGAACTAAATCAAGGATCCCTTTTTTGCCAAATATATTAAATTGCATATGTAGTATTATGTTTCCTCGTTGACTTACCACACTCTCCTTTGCAAAGCACTTTGGAAAGTCAGTAATCCTGGCAGATCCTTATAAGTGTGAAGCCAAATAAACTGCATAAAATGTTCCTAGAATACTTAGTGAGCAAAGATGCCCAAGCCCTGCTTGAAGGTAGGAAGGTCTAGGTGCAATTCTGGCCCCCTTTCATTGGTGTTCTTTTTGGCTTCTACTGCATTTAATACAATAAAGAATTTCAGAACAATTATTCCCCTTTTGGTTGATTTGAAGATGAAATCAGGATGGACGAAGAAGCTTCCTCTCTCATCAGTCATGCTCCTTTTCTCACATAGTGCCTATCTTGTGATGAGGCACTTGCAAAGGCTGCAGGTTGGGGCATGTTGAGTAGGGTGCCGGAAGGAAGCAGGCAGCTATCCCATTAGAAGGAAAAGGCAAGGTGGGCCCATAGAAAACCTCTTCTTTTCCTTCCTTACTAACATCCAGCACCTAGTAAGAGACAAAACAAGGTGGGTAAAAGCTGAAATATTTATCACGAACCAAAAGACAGCTTTATATATTGCCATTCCACTGATCTACCTACCTACCTATTCTATATAATCAAAGTTATGTTCCAGCCATCCCTGAAAACAAAATACCCAGCAGTATTTCAGAATTTGAGCACTGTGCACCTGTTGCAAGCACAAGTTGACCCCAGCAAGCCTAAATTGTTGCCATACCCTATGACACAGAGCTGGTCTACACATTCAGCAGAGTGACGTACTGCTTCAGACTACAAGTGAGGACTAAGAGTGTCACTTTTCGATGTTCTCAAATTTAAAATGATTTGCAGTAAGAAAAATGACCACAGTAAGCAAGTCAAAAGCTGTGATCTAACTATGCAGGCGCCAGGCTCAATAACAGCAAGTCTTACATGTATGGTAGCAAACACTCATACAACACCCCACTTCATATTAAATGCTGGTCTCCTGCAATACTTGCATGCTACAGTCCATATGTTGTTGTTGTTGTTGTTTAGTCGTTTAGTCGTGTCCGACTCTTCGTGACCCCATGGACCATAGCACGCCAGGCACTCCTGTCTTGCACTGCCTCCCGCAGTTTGGTCAAACTCATGTTCGTAGCTTCGAGAACACTGTCCAACCATCTTGTCCTCTGTCGTCCCCTTCTCCTAGTGCCCTCAATCTTTCCCAACATCAGGGTCTTTTCCAAGGATTCTTCTCTTCTCATGAGGTGGCCAAAGTATTGGAGCCTCAGCTTCACGATCTGTCCTTCCAGGGAGCACTCAGGGCTGATTTCCTTAAGAATTGATAGGTTTGATCTTCTAGCAGTCCATGGGACTCTCAAGAGTCTCCTCCAGCACCATAATTCAAAAGCATCAATTCTTCGGCGATCAGCCTTCTTTATGGTCCAGCTCTCACTTCCATACATCACTACTGGGAAAACCATAGCTTTAACTATACGGACCTTTGTCGGCAAGGTGATGTCTCTGCTTTTTAAGATGCTGTCTAGGTTTGTCATTGCTTTTCTCCCAAGAAGCAGGCGTCTTTTAATTTCGTGACTGCTGTCACCATCTGCAGTGATCAAGGAGCCCAAGAAAGTAAAATCTCTCACTGCCTCCATTTCTTCCCCTTCTATTTGCCAGGAGGTGATGGGACCAGTGGCCATGATCTTGGTTTTTTTGATGTTGAGCTTCAGACCATATTTTGCGCTCTCCTCTTTCACCCTCATTAAAAGGTTCTTTAATTCCTCCTCGCTTTCTGCCATCAAGGTTGTGTCATCTGCATATCTGAGGTTGTTGATATTTCTTCCGGCAATCTTAATTCCGGCTTGGGATTCATCTAGTCCAGCCTTTCGCATGATGAATTCTGCATATAAGTTAAATAAGCAGGGAGACAATATACAACCTTGTCGTACTCCTTTCCCAATTTTGAACCACTCAGTTGTTCCATATCCAGTTCTAACTGTAGCTTCTTGTCCCACATAGAGATTTCTCAGGAGACAGATGAGGTGATCAGGCACTCCCATTTCTTTAAGAACTTGCCATAGTTTGCTGTGGTCGACACAGTCAAAGGCTTTTGCATAGTCAATGAAGCAGAAGTAGACGTTTTTCTGGAACTCTCTAGCTTTCTCCATAATCCAGCGCATGTTTGCTATTTGGTCTCTGGTTCCTCTGCCCTTTCGAAATCCAGCTTGCACTTCTGGGAGTTCTCGATCCACATACTGCCTAAGCCTGCCTTGTAGAATTTTAAGCATAACCTTGCTAGCGTGTGAAATGAGCGCAATTGTGCGGTAGTTGGAGCATTCTTTGGCACTGCCCTTCTTTGGAATTGGGATGTAGACTGATCTTCTCCAATCCTCTGGCCATTGCTGAGTTTTCCAAACTTGCTGGCATATTGGGTGTAGCACCTTAACAGCATCATCTTTTAAAATTTTAAATAGTTCAGCTGGAATATCATCACTTCCACTGGCCTTGTTATTAGCAGTGCTTTCTAAGGCCCATTTGACTTCACTCTCCAAGATGTCTGGCTCAAGGTCAGCAACCACACTACCTGGGTTGTACGAGACCTCCATATCTTTCTGGTATAATTCCTCTGTGTATTCTTGCCACCTCTTCTTTATGTCTTCTGCTTCCGTTAGGTCCTTACCACTTTTGTCCTTGATTATGGTAATCTTTGTACGAAATGTTCCTTTCATATCTCCAATTTTCTTGAACAGATCTCTGGTTTTCCCCATTCTATTGTTTTCCTCTATTTCTTTGCATTGCTCACAGTCCATATAAGAATGGCTATTAAATATTTGCATCCTTTTTTTCTTATTTCCATGTATTTTAGTTATTACAAATGGCTTCCTTTCATGTATGTAGTAGATTGTGTCTAAATATGTCCTCTCAAAATCAATGAAAACTTAAAAAAATAATAATCAGTGTAAAGCACATTTCTTGTTAAAACAAATCCTCAAAGCTGTGTCTCTAAGGAAAGATCAATACTTGGCACACTCTCTAAAGGCATGCAATTTTTGTAAATCGCCTAAACATACACTCTTAAAACAATGTGAATTGATGTTAAAGACCAGGATTCCTACCAAACTTTTCATTGGGAATCAGCACACATGCACATGTCAACTCTGTTGGTTCCCTACTATTTCTGCTTAAGCCCACTTATTAAAAGCAAGAGTTCAATAATATCAGTGGAAAATAAATGTATGTGGCTGTACTACTATGAAGACTGCTGAATAAGCAAGCATTTTACCTTTACCCCAATGAGCTTTTTCAAAAGTAAAGTGTTGCTGCCAGCTTATGATCCTAACAGTTTACTTTAAACAAGTTGCTTTTCCTCTTTTCTTAGAAGTTTAAATCAATTGCATAGGTCTGTTTCACAAAAAAAGATATCCTAGTGTGAACAATTCTGGAAAAGGTAACCTTGCAATACCACTGGGAGAGACTCGAAAGAAAGAGCCTAAACCACTGACCTGGATACATGCTGAGGGTTCATTTGTCCAAAATGAGTAGCCACCAACTAAGTATATTCTGCCATTGTGAACAGCAACTCCCGATTCATTTTGGCCTGAAGCAGAAAAACAAAACCATATGTGTTATTTTTTTTAAAAAAAATTACTACTACTATACTGTGGGATGCTGCTCATAGATTCAGCTAGCCAGCTGTTTACATGGAAACATTGCTATAATCTCTCTTAAAACAGAGTCAACAGACAATGTTTTTGAAGAATCTAAACACACCCATGCAAGTTGTAAGTTCTACTTATTGTAAATTTCTCCTGCTACTGCACACATTTGCCTGAGCATTTCCATCCAAGTATATTTTAAAACATGTACAGCACTCTTCAGTGTTTCTATTCCCACCATGCACCAAATAATTGCTATTTTGAGAGGAATGGATTATCCCACAATCAAGAGCTGATGTACAAGCTGTGTTCTTGCACTGGTATACTGTACACCACAGTCAGATACAAGTGGTCTTTACTGGTTGTGATAGCACTGATCACTTTTAGAGCAGGATAAAGGGCACCTGAACTTGTTTTAACAACTCCCCATCCTCTGTCTTTGCAGTTGATTAGCAATAATAAGCCACCTATGAGCAAAAGACAACAGTAGCAGGTACTGGTCATGGGATAGAAGGAGAAAGATTGGAGTAGAGCAGGCCTGCAACAACTTTTGCAACCCCACCCAATAAAAAGAAGAGCTTCTAAATAAGTTGCCATACATGACAGGGCTGGCCTAACAGGTCAAAAGTGGTGCATGTCTGGGATGAGGAGAATTAGTGTTTTCAGCACTCTGCACATTTAATTATATGAAGTAGGGAAAGGAATCCAGATATTTCCTCTTGTATCACAGAGTATCCAACACTGGGCTCCTGTTCGTTTATTGCTTTGATGCCAGAACTGCCATGAAGCTGATTGTGTTTTGCTCCCTTACAAATCAGCAAAATACAAAGCTCAAACAGTGCAAACTGAATTAAAAAGTGAGGGAGGAGGGAAGAATTTGACCTGAAACTTTGCTGTAGTGCCATACTCTACTAAAATATAGAAACAAAATACTTGCCTGTCAACAGACTGAAGTTGCAGCGTGTCCACTGGTCAGTGTCTATATTATAGGAATCTATGTGGCGGACAAGAATCCTGTCATTGTTATAATCCAGGTCATTGCCTCCTAAAACATACAGCTTCCTTTGCACAGCTGCCATTGAATGGTAGACTCTTCTCTGCAACATGGGGCTGCGGCTAAGCCATTTATTCTGTAAATATAAACATAAGAGAACTGGTTCTCATTAATTTCTATAGGAAAAAAAGAGATCTTCTTTCTTACTAGGTTCAAGGTGGCTTGCAATAAATGTTACCCATATAGCCACATCAAATATCGTTTGAAAATTAAGTTTTCATAGCCTAAGCTATTAAAATTAACCAAACGAATGAAAATTTAGCACTAACTTTTTCCCAGGCAGTAAAGTCTTGCTTGGTGCCCTTTTATTTCTTAATGCATATCACTGGTTAGGTAAACAATAGTGATATTTTCAATTGGTAAAAGAAGAGATGAAACAAATTTATTATTAGAAGAATGGAGAGTAGTGTGCATGAAACAGTGGAAATCGTAAAACAATTGCACCATGCAGCCCCCATAATGTATAGCTATCCGTTATACTGTGTGTTATTTGGCTAGGAGGAATTAATATTTGCATTAGCAGTCCAGTCCCTTGACACAGAACTATAGACACCATCTGCTTTGCAAAGCCTGCCTGCATCCCCTGATCATATCTTAGCTTCCTCCACAGCAGTGACTGCCAGGTAAGCTGCTAAGCACTGCAAAGGCAAGGAAACAGAGGGGCCTGGTGGGGTCATTCCTAATAAGCCAGTGTGTGAATACTAATCAGCAGTGGAGAAGCAGAGGTCACCCCAGCCTGCCTGTTGGCAGGTAGCTATGTGCTCAGTGGCAGATGGTAGGCATTATCAGTGCTCCACAAAGGCCTAGCGCAGAAGCAGGCACTAGCACCGAATTATAGAGGTATTGAGATTCTGTGCAAGGCGCAAGCAGATGTGAGGTTCTTCCAGTGCCCACCGTATACAATATGCCAGCAGAATTTTTAAAAAGAGTGTGGGTGTAAAAACACGAAGCCGACCTCATTGTAAGAATGCTAACATGCACGCTTTCTACCTATTAACTGTTTGTGTTTGGGGGCTCTGGCCCAAAAGGAACCCAAGTATGCAGAGGGCAACAAAGTGGGAGGAAACAGCTTCTGAGCCCCCAAAGGCAACAAAATATAAGACACATGAAAAATGGGAGCATTAGAAAATGTAAATAAATAGGCAGGGTGTACTTTTTGTTCATAGCGAGGCTGAAACTGCTGTTGACAAACATTTGCATGCAAAACAAATCGTAGGCTTCGTACAGAGAGAAGTCAACTGGGCTAGGTTTTCGTGCAAGAAATGCAGGTACTTCTAAGGGGTTTAAGGTGGCTCAATGCACTACTAAAATCAAGCCTCTTTTCTGTAATCACAAATCACTATTTTGCCAGCAAATGGGACTGAAGAATGCATGAAATCTGCCTAAAGCTGGAAGTAGAAATTATACAAAACAGATGGCTCCTGGTGGTGAATCATAGAATCATAGAGTTGGAAGAGACCACAAGGGCCATCCAGTCCAACCATCAAAGCATTCTTGACATATGCCTGTCAAGCATATTGTTAAAGACCTCCAAAGAAGGAGACTCCACCACACTCCTTGGCAGCAAATTCCACTGCCGAACAGCTCTTACTGTCAGGAAGTTCTTCCTAATGTTTAGGTGGAATCTTCTTTCTTGTAGTTTGAATCCATTGCTCCGTGTCCGCTTCTCTGGAGCAGCAGAAAACAACCTTTCTCCCTCCTCTATATGACATCCTTTAATATATTTGAACATGGCTATCATATCACCCCTTAACCTTCTCTTCTCCAGGCTAAACATACCCAGCATCCTTCTTGAACTGTGGTGCCCAGAACTGGACACAGTACTCCAGGTGAGGTCTGACCAGAGCAGAATACAGTGGTACTATTACTTCCCTTGATCTAGATGCTATACTCCTATTGATGCAGCCCAGAATTGCATTGGCTTTTTTAGCACAAATGTCTCATCATAAAGCAAGTTGCACCAAATATTATTTATTTTCAGGAAACATTTACTACATTTGCATCTAGCCTTTCTTCAAGGTAGTACGGGTCATTCTTCCCTCTCCACTCCATTTTATCCTGTCAGCCATGTTTGAGGTAGGCAAGACTGAGAGAAAGTGACCAGCCCAAGGTCATCCAGTGAGCATATGGCTGAATGGGCTTTTGAACCCAGGTCTCCGAAGCCCTGCATCTCCACCCATTCTTCCCTAACCTAGTGTCCCCCAGCTGCTGGACTACAGGGAGCATGGTGGCAGATGGGAGTTCAAAACATCTGGAGATCACAAAATTTCAGAACACTGTTCCAACCATAGCTGCCAAGTTATCCCTTTTTTTAAGGGATTTTCCCTTATGCTGAATAGGCTTCCTCGCGAGAAAAGGGAAAACTTGGCAGCTATGGTTCCAACCACGACACAAGGAGAAGAACAAGATACAGAGCTGTCTTTACCCAATATGTGTTGTGAGGGTCTTTTAACTGGTTTTTATTTCATTAGGAGAAGAAGAATATTAACTGAATGATTAAGAATCTGGTCTAAAGGTTCCTCAGAAAGGTGCACTAATATCACTTGACTACATTCCAAAACACAGCTAAGTGTACGTAACCCCACTTATTTCAACAGGCTTAAGTCTTAAGTCTGAGTTGGACTGTGGCTTTTGTGTTTTAAGAATTGCAGCCTTCCTACTTGCACCTGACATTCCACTAGAACCTACCTCTGAAAATGAAGTGATAGGTGTATATGCATACAGAGAATTGTTGGCTTCACCAGCTTTCAGCCTATTACATATTATTTGTGGCACTTTTAAAAAATGATTAGTAGTTCTACGTGCAAGACGCCCAGGGCTTGACTTGGGTCACTTAATAATCCAAGGTTCAACTTCAGGCTTCCTAGCTGGGAAATTCCATAATAACAGCAGGAGTCTTTACATTTCCAACTATTAATTTATACAAATAGATACCAAGGTCATGATATTTGCCACACAATAAGAATATGCAGCACCAACGGATCGCAGGATCATAGGGATCAAGGATACCCATCTCTCATCAGTGCAAAGGCAGACTGGAATACAAGTTTTGCATAAACTTCCTGTATCTTCCTTCACCATGAGCTTCAGCACTCAAGTAACATACATTGCAGGGACAGAGACGGTGGATATTAAGACACAGACTGTCCTGGTGAGCTGCTTCTTTGCATACATGTTTAAAGAGCAAGGGAAAACAGGGCTCTCTTGAGGCCTACCAGGATCTGCGCTTTTATATCCTCATCTAAGCTACTATTGTTTGGAATGAGATGCTTTACCCATTGGATAGTGCATTTACTCACATACTTTGCATTCTTTGTGTTTAAATAAATACTTGTAATATATAACTTACTTGTGAAGGATCATACACCATTAGCCTGTTCTGATATTGTGCCGTATTTGTTACTCCTCCTGTAACAGATGTTTACAGTGTTACACGAACATTAAACACAGTTGGGAATGCATTAAAGCAAATTATCTACCATTAGGAAGCATACTGAAATTTTTGCCATGCTATATGCAAAAAAAAAGAATATTTATGTCAAGTTTCACTTTCCAACATCCTTATTTCTCCAGTGGCAAGTTAACAATATGCCCATGTTGTTTCATGTGCCACAAACCACAACTAGACAAAATAAGTCGCACCCTTTGAATACTGAAGGGTACCTGAAGGTCACCAAGTCCTGTTTCTTCTGCTGAGAGAGGTCCTCTGAACGAACACAGTTAAAGTAAGGACAGCAGTAATATGTTGCATGATGACACAAATATATGCAAGACATCTGGAAGAATAGGGCTGTCCTAAGATTAAATTCAAGGTATATTATATTAGGGTGGGGTGACCCTGTACAGTACCATAACCTTGGAGAAGTGTCAGGATAAAAATACATCTAATCATAATATATGCTAAAAACAATGTCATTTGTAGCCACCTATCCTGCTGACTGAACTTCTGTGATGTTGCAGAATGCTGGTGAACATTAGAGGGGGAAATTGCACAATGTCTGCTGGTATAAGGTAATTTCTCATTGTCCCCATGTAAATTAATTTTAGGAAGGGCACAGCTTTTTCTCCATCCCAACTGTCTGTCACAAACATGCACTGAGACAAATCAGGTGTCTCCTATTTGGTACACTTCCATGTCACCATTTGCGGGCCCATGCGCATTGTGTCTCGAGAGCTGGGAAGAGGTAGTAACTTAGGAACAACAAAACAACATGACAAGATCTTGTAATTAAACTGGCCACTACAGATGACACAAAGCTTTGGCATAGCCACTGGGTGTGTATCCTGAATCATTCAGCCCAATTACTAGATTATTATTCACAAGGGTTGGTCCCGGGTTAAGGGTGACCCCTCCCAGGCCACCAGATGGAAGTCCTATGGCCCATCTGCTTCTGTCTGGAGCTTTGGCCAGAATCTTCAACCCAGACCCCTTCACCAGGGTATCCTGAGATTTTGACATAGCCAAAGGGAGAGGGTCCCTCTCACCCTTCAAGTTAGACTGAGAATTCAACCCAATGCCTTTTTCCCCCCTCCGCCAAAATTGTGGCAGTTGCTCCGGTATGAGGAAGTCAAAAACCCCAAAGGAGCCCAATTTGTCTACAGGCAAATTTCTCCCTGGCCCTGAATATGGTGACTGATTGAACTCCACAAAAAGGTCTACTTGTTGCCTACAACAGAGTCAAACTTACAGGGAGGGAGGGATTGCCAACTGTACTCTGGCTCAAAGTGCAGCCATCTTAAATGCAATGGCGGCGGACCAAAGTGAATACTAAGTTCAGCTGGTCCGCTGCTGAAGACCTACCCACCCCCCCCACACACAAAGGCCATGATTGGCCCATTTGAAGCTATGATTTTGGCAGCATACCCCTCATGGTGGTTCAAGGCCGAAAATAGACTTGACCAGCTCCAAGGGACAAAGGTACCACTCTCACCAGCTCCTGCAGCTGTACCAGGCTGCAGCTGCTGCTTCCCTAAAGAGGTAAAGAGTCTTTTTCTTGTGGATCCCATTACTTGAAAAACTACACTTAAGTTGCAAAGTTGGAATTTCAAGTAACAGCTACAAGGATGAAAGAGAGTGAAACACAAGTGCTGAAAGGGAGGAACAAGGAGTGTGAATTAAAAGTTGGGAAAGGAGGAGCTTTGTACTTTTTACAGAAATGCTTAGTATGCAAGGAAATCTAGAAATCTCCTTCATTGCAACCTCAAAGCTCAATCAGATCAGAATTTCTCATTTCTTTTCTCTCTCTTTTTAAAGGTAAGTAGAGGGCTGACCGGATGCGGGTGGCGCTGTGGGTTAAACCACAGAGCCTAGGGCTTGCCAATCAGGTCGGCGGTTCAAATCCCTGCGACGGGGTGAGCTCCCGTTGCTCGGTCCCAGCTCCTGCCAACCTAGCAGTTCGAAAGCACGTAAAAGTGCAAGTAGATAAATAGGTACTGCTACAGCGGGAAGGTAAACGGTGTTTCCGTTTGCTGCTCTGGTTCACCAGAAGCGGCTTTGTCATGCTGGCCACATGACCTGGAAGCTGTACGCCGGCTCCCTCGGCCAATAGCACGAGATGAGCGCCACAAGCCCAGAGTCGGCCACGACTGGACCTAATGGTCAGGGGTCCCTTTACCCCCCCCCCTTTAGAGGGGTGACCAGTAGTGGGACCATAGCACACAGGAAGTGGCGGGGGGGACGGACGGTACTCTTTCTGCCTGTGTCACTGTTCCCAGTAAGACTATCCATGCTGTTCATTCCAGGAGTGAAGAGGCCTTTTTATGCATAATGGGTTGGGTTGGGTTGGGTTGGGTTATGGGGCCAGAGAGACAGGAAAGAGTGTGGAAATAGAGAAACTGAAGGGCAAGCAGGCTGACAGAAAGGTACAAAGTATTTTCATTTCAAAATGGTGAGTAACTAAAATCCAGCTCCTCTCTCAACCCAACCGATGATGATCTGCTATAGGCTGCTATAGAAGCCTGTCCACAGCACAAGAATCATGCAAATGTGAAGGAATACTTTTGCCACAGACGTTTGTCTGGCTGGGTCTTAACATTGGTGTGGAAGCATACAACATGCATTGCTTTGTACCGGGGATGTTTTCCCCCCTGCATGTTTAATTTTTCTCACGTGCACACACATACCTACACCTTAAAGCCATTACATTCCATTTGCTTTCTTCCTCCCCCCCTCCCTTTTTTTAAAAAAAAGATTCATTTGCCAAAATGAGATGCTATGGATTTACATACAGATTTGACGACAGAAAAATAGACCTGGAATTAATAGCACAGCCTCTATATGTTTTAATCCTCCCTTCCCCCCTCAGATCAAATACCCTTGCCTCCAGCAGAATTCCTGGCTTTGAAAGTCATCAAGCTGATTTGACTGCTCTTAGGTTAGACTGCCACATGCTGTTCCACTGCCCCCCTGCAATCACCGCATTTGCAGGAAGATTCTCTGCCAACAAGTATATTTTATAGATTGGCAGTTTTGCTCTCTCTCCTCTCCCCCATCTCCCCTTAACCGCCACCTTCTCCCCAGGGGAAGAATATGCATCTTAACAGCTTTCTATAGATTCATCTGCCATTAACTATGCCATTTCTTATCAGCATCAATTTTCAAAAAACCAAGTTTATCCTAACTTTGAAGTGCTACGGTGAAAAAGTTTCAGGGCTGTTGTTCTTTTATATATTTATAAAAGCAACCTACCAAAATTTAAATTTAACAAGCCCATCAAGCGCCCCCCCCCCCCCGCAAACGACCATTTTAAGAATACTCTAGGCAATGGAGGAATAGGTATAAAATGTCTTTTAAAAAATAGCAGAAAAATAAAAGTTTAAATGGTACCAGAAAAAGTGATGTTTTTCCATCATAAAATGGGACAATCAAAAGGCAATTGCTTTTACTTCCCTGCACTGCTTTCCAAAAGGAGAATGATAATATCAGTGGAGATGATATCCGGGTGCGTTTAAAAATAAAATCTATAATAAAGTCTTTTAGAAGTCAAGCAACCTGTAAATAGATTTCAAATGCAGGAGGAGAAAAATGTATCAGTAAGCGATTGTAATTTTTTTGGATCGCTGATTGCTGGCTGAATTTATATACAACTACTGGGATAAATAATGCACCGCGTGAGAACAACTTCGCTGTGTTGGATTAGTGATCTATTCAGACCAGAATCCTGTCTCTGATGCCATGAAATTTGTTGTTTACAGAGTATACCTGTTATGTACTGAGCTGAATCCTAGAACAATAGGATTCAGAAACAGCGGGAGCTACCCAATCCAACTCCAGGTGGAAGTGAATCCGCAACCTGATTGGCCTGCTGGAGCAGCCAATCAGGCAGCTGGCAGAAGTGAATCTGCTACCTGATTGGCCTGTAGGAGCAGCCAATCAGGCTGCAGGCAGAAGTCAATCCACAATATAATTGGCCCACAGGTGTAGCCCTGAAGTAGCCAATCACGCAAGGCCCATTGTGTAAATAATGTATATAAGCAGATGGTTTTGGGAAAAGAGCCATTCTTCTTCTCCTCTTCTCCTTGATGACTATGAGCTGAATAAAGAGCATGAAATTCACTCTCGACTCCGAGTACATTTCACTGGCGACGAGGATGGGATCCTGCTGAGCTGACCGCCACCACGCACTGCACCGCAGCACCGCCACCTGCTGCACCGCTGCATCGCACCGTGCATCCAGGCTTCAGCTCCAGGACCCAAGGAACCCAGAATGGCAACCGACAGCAGCTTCTCGCCATTCAAACCAGCATCAGGAGACTGGGAAGGGTACGCCGCCCGTTTCAACTTCCTCCTGCAAGCGAAAGAAGTCACCAACGATGCCATGAAGAGGGCGACATTCTTCAGCGTCTGTGGAGAGGAGACGTTTGAAATCGCCCGGGCTCTCCTTGCACCTAGAGATGTCGCTACCGTCTCTTACAAAACAATAATGGAACGGCTGAAGGAGCACTTCTCACCACAGCCCTCGGTGGTAGCTTGCCGAAATGCCTTCTACGCAAAGCGGCAAGCCCCGGGGGAAACCATAACTGGGTTTGTGACCTCCCTCCGCCAAGCCGCCCGGCTATGCAACTTCTCAGAGTTGGAGAACATGCTTCGTGACCGCCTCGTCGGTGGCCTGAGGGACGAGATGTTGCAACGACGCCTCTACGCCAAAAAAGACCTCACGTTCCAGATTGCTCTGGAGGAAGCCCTGGCAACCGAAGCCGCCGAGAGGTCAACGCAAGAGGCACGACCGGCCCCGCCATCCCAACCGAGGGTCTACCACGAAGACCTCACCGACGAATCCGAATCTGACAGGGAGGAAGTACACCGAGTACAGCGGCGCACTCAAGCAGCACACACACCACAGCAGCCTCGACGAGAAGGAGGGAACTGTGCAAGCTGCGGGGAGAACCACGAGAGGAGGACCTGTCGTTTCCGCAACGCAGAGTGCAGGCAGTGCAGAAAATTGGGACACATCGCCCGGGTGTGTCGGGCTCGACTCACCCGTCGACAAGCATCAGATGACCGACCCAGGAGCCCCAGGTCACACGGCACCATGCACCAAGGCAACTCGACGGAGATCACGGACTACCAGGTATTCCAGTTGCCCCATCCCAGCACAGAGAAAATTTATATAGAGGTACAGATAGAGGGAGCCCCATGCCGCATGGAGCTGGACACGGGTTCAACTCTATCCATAATCTCGGCCCGAACATTAAGGGAACTGTGCCCTAATGGGGGTCCCAAACTAAGGCCGGCCCCATTCACCCTCCGGGACTTCCAGAAACGTAAGGTCCCTACAATGGGGGTGGGGACCTTCAGGGTGCAATATCGAGGGCGAAAGCAACAATTGGACTTGCTGGTAGTTAAGGGCCCCTACGTTAGCTTACTGGGACTGGCATGGTTTGGACCTCTGGGGCTAGCCGTTACCGGGGTGAACCGCACTAGCTTACAAGTGGACGTGGACGCCATATGCAAAGAGTTTCCAGGGGTTTTCGATGGGGCATTGGGACGATATACAGGACCCCCCATTGCCCTACAGCTAGACCCCGCTGTACGACCCATCAGGCACAAGGCCCGCCGGGTCCCGTTCGCCCTGAAACCCCGCATAGACGAGGAATTGGACCGACTCGTGGAGCAAGGAGTGCTGGAGCCGGTGCCCAACGCCCCCTGGGAAACTCCAATTGTCACACCCGTCAAGCCTAACGGTTCGGTCCGCATCTGTGCAGACTACAAATGCACCATAAACAAGGCTCTCACGGCCCATGCATACCCAGTGCCAGTGGTCAGCCATGTCCTCGCCACCCTGGCTGGGTCAAAAATCTTTGGCAAACTGGACTTGGCCCAAGCGTATCAACAGTTGCCTGTGGACGAAGCCACAGCAGAGGCTCAGACGATTGTGACGCACAGAGGGGCATTCAGAGTAAAGCGGCTGCAATTTGGCGTTAGCGTGGCACCAGGCATATTCCAGAATCTAATGGACTCTCTCCTGAAAGGGATTCCTGGCGTCACCCCCTTCTTCGATGATGTACTGATCGCCGGGCCCACACCAGAGGAATTTGAGGACCGCCTCCGCTCCGTCCTGCACCGTTTCCAGACGGCGGGCCTCAAGGTGAAGCGGGAAAAGTGTTTACTGGGAGTGCCGCAGGTGGACTTTCTGGGATTTAAGGTGGACGCAGAAGGGGTCCATCCAACCGGTGACAAGGTACGGGCCATTTGTGAGGCCCCAGCGCCCAAGAGCAAGCCCGAACTTCAGTCATTCTTGGGACTATTGAACTTTTACCATGCCTTTCTTCCGCATAAGGCAGCGGTAGCGGAGCCCCTACACAGACTCCTAGATAAAAGGGCCCCTTGGGTGTGGGGCCAGCGACAAAGGGCCGCATTCCAGGCAGTCAAGGACTTGCTCGTCTCGAACTCGGTCTTGGCACACTTCGACGAGAGGCTGCCAGTGGTGCTGGCATGCGACGCCTCCCCCTATGGCATCGGCGCTGTCCTGGGACACCAACTCCCGGATGGAAGAGAGGTGCCGGTGGCATACTTCTCCCAGACGCTTGCTGCAGCCGAACGAAACTACTCACAGATTGACAAGGAGGGTCTGGCAATCGTGAAGGGCGTAAAAAAATTCCATGATTTCTTGTACGGGCGGCCCTTTACCATAGTGACTGACCACAAGCCGTTGCTTGGCCTGTTTGCCCCCGAGAAGCAGACCCCCCAAGTGTTGTCTCCACGTGTCCTCAGGTGGTCAATTTTCCTTGCCGGCTACCAGTATGCACTAATCCACCGCCCTGGGAAGGCGATGGGCCACGCAGACGCCCTCAGCAGGCTACCACTACCAGAAACAGGCCCCGACCCAGCGCCTGCGCAAGAGGTTATGACCCTGGAGCTGCTTCCCGACCGACCCATTCAGGCACAAGAAGTTGCGCACCATTCCACAAAAGATAGGGTCATCTCCCGGGTCCTGGACTGGGTGTGGCGAGGATGGCCCAGCAGCAGCACCGGGCCAGAATTCGCTGGCTACACAAACCGCAAACATGAACTGTCGGCCCACAAGGGGTGCCTGTTATGGGGAAGCAGGGTTGTTGTTCCCCAGCCCCTCCGCAAAAGGGTCCTCACAGCCCTACACGAGACACACCCAGGGGTAGTGAGGATGAAGGCCCTTGCCAGGAGTTATGTGTGGTGGCCGGGGATTGACAGAGAGATAGAGGCCTGGGTCCAACACTGCCAGACCTGCCAAGAATCCCGCCCGGATCCCATTCCCTGGCATTCATTCTTAGCCTCTGCAAGTAGTACAGTATCCTGTTTCAGTTGTTCATGTTCCTGGATGCCATTGAACCTTCACCACCACTATAACTTCCTCTTGGCAACCATACTATGTGTGGATGGGTCATTTCCCTACCTATTTTTGAGCCGGCCACCAGCCGAATTTCAGTGTGTGTGCCTTTTCATTTATTTGTTGTGGAAGTATTAGGAACAGTTGCCTAATTTCATGTGGAAAATCTTTCAGAACTGCTTTTTCAAAGCTCATCAAACTCTGCACCATAGCACTAAAAAGGTATGATTTGTAGTGCTATACTTGGACTGGCACAGCGGTGGAAAATCATTTTAATGACTTTCTATATGTAAATTGCTCCAAAAAGTACTGCATTTCCCCCCCCCAAATTTTTTGTTTTCTTTGAGAAAAAACTAAGAGAGGGGGACAGATATCCCCCTTCCCATGTCTTCAAAATTTCCAGAAATCTGTCTCTAATCAGAATTTAGCCCCTGTTCTTCAGTTGGTAGTTGGAGTGCTTAATCCTGTTTTGCTGTAAGCTGTTTGCACAGCAAGGCAAAATTGAAGCCTGCCCTCCTGCTGGATGTGGTTTGTGGGACAAGTCCTTGTGGCCCAAATTGGACCCCCTGGTGGACCAAAATTAGTCATGGGCCAGAGATTCCCCACCCCTGTACTAGCACTATATAGCATGCTATCTGATGAACTGAAGGCATGACAAGAAGGGTGGTGGCTTTTTACAGGAGAAAATAAGGATGTAAATTAAGTGCTTTGCTAGGTCAGAGCAAGGTTCAATCTAGGCTCACATTTTGTCTGCAACTGTGGCCAAAATTATACTGTGGAAGCTTGCAGGAATATCCATGCTCTGTTGTTTGCATCCAGCAACTTCCATCTAGCTAGCAGGACCATTGGTCAGGGATGATGGGAGTTGTAGTCCAAAAAGAGCTGGGGACCCAAGTTTGGGAAACCCTGGGTTAGAGTGTTGAACTAGGACTGGAAGACCAGGGTTCAAATCTCCCCTCAGCAACTAACCTTGGGCTAGTTGCTGTCTCTGCCCAGCCTTCCTCACAGGACTGTTCTAAGGACAAAATAGGAAAGAGGAGAAGCAAGTGCACCACATTTAGCTTTTTATAAGAACAGTGGAATATCAATGTAATAACTAAAAAATTTAAAAATAGCTTGAGATGAAATATACGATTCATGAAAGCCTTTCCTTTGCAATTTCATGAAATGGGAAGGGAGATGGAATGAGGAAGAGGGGATAGATGTGTTGCTAATCACCAGCGATGCCGCAACTTTTGAAATCCCCAAGATCCCCACCACGGTTGTCAAAAGAAGCATTCCCCCCCCCCCCATTGCAGTATGAGTGCTGGGAAAATTTGATCTCCTTGGGTGGAAAAGCAAAAACATTCCTTGAGGGAAGAATTCTGGATCCTACGTAATAAGCAAATATCCACTGTTGCTTTCAAACATATAAGCAGTGGTGGCTGGTACTCATTGGGTCAGGTGGGGAGAAAGGCAGGGAGACAAACAGGAGGTGGAGCCAAAGCCAATGGCAGATGGAAGCCACTGGTTCCAGCTTTGTCCCCATCCTTCCTACTGAGTTCCCTAAGTACAACACGGAGGAGGAAGCTGACGGGGCTCATATATTGTGCCTGATGTATTAATGCATAACGCAAGTGTGGGGTGGGTGGATGTGCGTGCTCATGCTCCCAATTGGCAAATGTATTTTAAACCACTGAAACCTTGACCTAATATGAGGAACGGAAATCGCATTCTTGCCATGTCCATTAGCAAGGTAGTGAAAAGGGACGTCAAGTATTTCCCCGCATGCTGGTCGATAGAGAGCAGCAGCAAGGAGGGGGCCCTTTCACGGCATGCTCAAAGGCTCCCTTGGAGCATTTGTCTAACCACTTTTGAAATGGGCTGCAGGACCAGATAGACCCTTGGAATAGCTGCACTTTTAGCAATGCTTTCTCCTCTCATCTTGTGTATCTCATACTGTAAGCCATTATTATGAAATGTAAACCTTCAGCGTTTTGTTTAAACGTAACGAAGACTAAAGAAAACATGACATTTTTATTAGAAAGACCTTGAACCTAGAATTTTGAGAGAGAATAATGTATTGGGGGTTCTCCTGCCACAGCCAGATGTATATATGGCGCTGACATACGTCTTTCAGCTACTCTGACTATAAATTCCCATATAATTATACACCAAAATTTATTTCGGATAACAGAGTGCTGGTTAAACAACGAAGAGCTTGTGCTGTTTGCATATCAGCAGTTCAGGGTGACTACTGATGCTGCAGAAGCTTCAGGAGACTCGGGAAATTCTTCAATTTAATTATCCTAGAATGAGCTAGCTTGACATACTTGGATTTAAGCCAATTTAGTCCCATCAACTTCATCTACAAAGAATTTTCTCTCACACTCTGACACATATGCACACACCCCTTCCTTCCTGCCCACCCAACCTCATGCGTAATCTTAGCTTGTTTACAGATTAGGAGAGAGGCAAAGAATTGGAGCCTGCGGCCTTTATAAAGTTTGCCAAAGACAGCAGTGAGAGGAGGAAAAATCGAATGTCCTGCAAAATATACCGGTTAGACTTAGAGCATTTTCTTCCTTTCAGGTGCTGCAATATGAACTATAAAATCTAAACCCTGAAAGAAGAAAAAATGGTCTAGCCCTAACCAATATATTTCATCATTCAGAAAAAGATCATTAAACACGAAACCATAATGGTTCTGGTGCATTTCAAGGCTATTTTGCTTGAGAACTGAAAGCGTGAAAAGTATGCATCTCTTTGTGAGCAAGCCAGATCAAACACTTTTCAGAAACTGAAAAATTTAGCATTCTATAAAACCTCAAAATTACCAGTCAACAGGTGCAGAACATAACTACAGAATGCATTTCTAACATATCCCTGTTTTTACTCTCTGTGATACAAAGGGAGGGGATACGAGTGTTATTTCAATATTCCTTTTCTATACAATATTTAGAAATATGTATAAAACATTCTCACTTTTGGAAAAAAATACTCCCATTCCTAAGTTCACTATCTTTCTTCCCCAATACAACTATGTGTTTAGTTCACTTCTGTTGTTATCTACTTTCTTATACTTCAATTTATTCTAAACCAGGCATCCCCAAACTTCAGCCCTCTAGATGTTTTGGACTACAATTCCCATCATCCCTAGCCACTGGTCCTGTTAGCTAGGGATCATGGGAGTTGTAGGCCAAAACATCTGGAGGGCCACAGTTTGGGGATGACTGTTCTAAACCATGGCTTTCCTCAGTGCCATCATTCTTCTGCTGAGCTGTATAAAAATATCTGTGCATAGTAATCATATTTACATCAAGAATGTTAAGTGTACAAACATTTTCTCCCTACCCAAAAGTCCCATTATAAAGCTTTTTTTATTTCAATTTTAACTGTTTCCCCCCCAAAAAAACAAAACGCTGCACCTAATTATATCCCCCTTTCTTTAGCTGCACTTTCCTTCGTGGTTACTACTTGTGATTCTTAATCACTATAGTAACTCTCCCACCCCTCTTTGCATCCTAACTTGGTTTCTTAAACTTTGGCCTTTGGTGAATGAAAGCTAGACCCATCTTCTCCAAGACAAGTTTCCTAAAACCAACTCTCCACTGACAGTGTTTTGTCATCGCGCATATGGTTCAAACGAAACATTTTCTACCTGATATCCAAAGGAGACCATCCGCAACATATCCCGCATGGCAGGAAAGGGATCTGTCAAAGGACTGAACAAAAGTCCATTTGTTCTTCTTAGGGCAGTAGCGCTCCACCGTAGGCAACACTTGGCGCAGCTCATTTCTACCTCCGACTGCATAGAGGTATTCGTCCAAAGCTCCCAACACAAAATGTTCCCGGCAGTTCTTCATTGGACCTATTTCAGCCCAAGAATTATTTCGAGGGTTGTATCTACAAGCGGTCCGTACTGCACAAGTGCGGCCAGTGGCGTGCTCAACTTCGCCACCTGCTACGAAAAGGAAATCTCCCATGACAGCAACACAGTGGTGGCTTCTTCCTACCGGCATGGGAGCCAGCTCACTCCAGTTTGCAATCCCTGCTATATAAACGTTATCCTGGTCTACAGGATTGAAGTATCGAAGTTCTTTAACTTTGCAGATCTCCCGTTTCTTCCCTCCAATGATGTAAAGAGTGTCTGACTGGAAGCGAGGTTTTGTCCTTCTGGTCTGCCATATTGGCTGTGCATAGATACTCTGGTGATATACCAAGGCCTCATTGATCAGTGCTGTTGCGGTTTCACTAGCTTGGACAAGAGGGTGAGAGAGGGCTACTGTATGCAAGGTGTCCACGTCCATAAGCCCAAACCGAACATGCTGGAGAAGTTCATCCATGTATTGGTAACGGCAATTGTGTTCTAGCCACCTCACAGCTAGCTAGAAGGGAAGGGGGGGGACATGAAGTTATCTGCATTAGCCACAATTCAGTGTGAGACTGCTTGCATTCCTAAAAGTACTGTACATTTGCATTGCCTTATCAACAACAAATTATACTCCCAAATTTCATCTGATGCATACATAAAAACATCCCTTCATCTTTCCTAAAATAATTACAACTATCAGTAGAGTTTATGTATGATAACAGAGCTGTGTTGGCTGTTAGCTCACTGATGCTTTTTCTGAACACACAAGGGAGAGTTACCCTACATGATAAGACACAGCAAATAGTGCAGCATCCCAAAATGACCAAAAAGCATGTATCATATCGGAAATCAATCTGTTAGAACAATACAGAAAAAAGGAGACACTGGCTATGTTCTGAATTTCAGGTGTGCCCTATTCTCAGTTGTGTGTAAAAGCCTTGTGCATGCGTGCACAATCAACTACACTTTACTTTCCTACTACTAGATATGTGTAAACTAGAATATACTGTGAGAAGCACAAAGCACTGGAGAAGTCAAAGAGCTTGGAAT